>NC_052508.1:3840219-4140219 GCF_014356525.2 Nilaparvata lugens
AAGCAACTGATAAAACACTGTTGCATGAATGATACTTTTATGAAATAGAGAAATTCATCGATACACATGTCGATACACATAGCATTTTCATTGAGAAGTATACTAGTGTAGATAAGCATTAATTGAGTCAGAAGTTCATTCTTAGTTAAAACTTGACTCTTCAGTTCTAAGATTTCTATGATAAATACAAAATTATCATAAAATTATCTCATAATTAACTTGTAACTTGATGATCTTTAAATCGACTAAATAATATTTAGTAATATGGTAATATATAGAAATATATGGTAATATTATTACCAGTGAACGTTCAAAATTCATAAAAAATATCGGGGCACCACGGTAATCATAGCCTCCTATAGATAGTAGTAAGCCATGACAGAACACAATTCTCTAAAATGATCGTGTTTATATTTCACAGCTGGCTATACATCATCTTATGAATTTCGGGGATGCGATATTTTGATTTTTCACATACTCACTCGCTCACTTACTTTTTTACTATCCACAGCTGTTTCAGCCAAGGATGAATTATCCTTTTAATGTCGTTCAGCAAGTTTTCCCAAGGATGAGACCTAGTGCAATCGAATTTTTATATCATAAACCTACTATGTTCCAAATTTCATGAGAATCGTTAGAGCCGTTTTCGAGATCCGTTAAACATAAATAACCCGATATAAAAATAGCCAGATATAAAAATAACCAGATATATAAATACAGAAATTGCTCGCTTAATATAATAGGATAGCCTTTTACTCACCAATTCTTGAATGGGAGCATCTGTTCATTCAAGCAATTCACGGTAATATCAACAAAGAGGCAAAATATTATTTGTTCTAAAGCAAAAGTCGGCTACTATTAAGTTTTCTGCTTTTGCTTGTTATAATATTTCAAGAGGGATCTAATCGTCTCTCTTGAATTGGATAAGTGAAATTGAATTCTGCTATTAGATTGTTCTGAAATTCGTTTTCAAATAGCAAGAACAAAGGCAGTGAGTGAATGGAGTGTGGAGAATTTGTTGCTGTTGCAGTTGGAGAATGAGGATTTAGAGTTACATTTTTGTTCAAGCAATTTATCACTCCACAAAACAACAACAACTTGTAGGAAGCAGCTTGTATGCTTGTAGCCTCCCTATAATTTATTTGAAAATTTATTCTTGAGACATTTCTGTATTCCAGACAGAGTTTTTTTCACATTCAAAGTTTATGAAATTTATGTACATAGGAGATCAAAGTCAGAACGGTTGGGGCTTGTTAGATAATTTCCTCACTCAAGTCTTGTATCCGCTTCAAAGGAAGCAGCTGTGTATGGTCTCACACTCTGCAGTGCACTGCATCTCCCATGTCAGCCAAGTGAAACAAACTGACTCTATCCAGAATCCCTCTTGTTCAAATGTGTCATCTCTTTCTCAATTATCAATTTGAGTTGAAAGATTATAGATCAACTTGAGATTAGCCTCTTCAACTTTCTGTGTCAATTTAATAAAATTGTTGAAAATTGAAATTTATCTCAAATTGAATCACAAGGTTCACTCACTCATTTCATACATTGTATCTTTCTTTCTTGTTTCGATCAAAACCCAGGTTTCTTTTTGACAGTTAAAGCACACGAAAATCTGCGAATATAGAATATGAGGAATTTAAGATATTGTTTTCAAATTGAATTTGATTGGGTTCAACACATAGTGAATTTTTTGAATGCTATTTCAAGACTTCAGTTTGCAGTTTGAATCGTTCCTTCACATCTATGAAACAAATCATAGATGAATCAACGATTCTTCATGCTACGAATCAATGCTTCTTCAAATTATTTACCAAGTATTTGTTTTATTTGAATTTACATTGTAATCATTCCCTTGAGTAATCGTTAAGCACTTGGATTGCATCAGAGTTTTATTTTATCTTTTTCACAATATTTGTGTCTGTTCTTATTCCATGCATCCAAAATTGCTGTAAATTTGCTAAAGTTTTCTTATATTGGAATTCATAGAAGACGTGACTGGATCAAGAGGCTTATTCCAGCCAAGCCAAAAATACTGCTTGAGATATTATTGTTTTGTATTTTCTTGTTTTCTTTTGCAATAGAAAATTTATTATCTATCCATGTCATGAGTTATTGACCAATATTTCAACGAAACACACTTAACTAGATGTTTAATGTTTTCAAAATGTTATGGTTTCTGGCAAATTTGTACTCCGCTTCAGAACGCTACATGGGTTGGAGGTACTGTGAGACGAAACTATTTTTTCCATATATTTTCAAAGAAAAGCATAGGCTTTGGTTAAATAAAGAATTTTTTCAAGAAAATGCCAAGATGACACCTTGATTAACCTACAATAATCCCCATTAAAATCTATCAATGAAATACAAGAGGAAAATATCAGCCTGGAAATATCAGAAAGGTTTTTGGATCCCAAAATTTCTCATAATAAAGGTGATAACACCTAGATACATTTCTGAGAATCAACATATAATACATTCCTTTCACAAATATATGGCAGAACTTAAATCATCGCGTTTCAGGTAGGATGTAACAAGGAGAAGACTGATTAATCACAGATTAGCAACATCGATCAGTTACAGATATTGCCATGTAACAGCTTATTCCAATTAACTAAAGGGTGATTGCTTCGTAGCATCGATTCCCATCATTAATTTGTTAATAACGTTTCGTGATTCCCTCACATAATGTTTCATAGTTGAACATGAATGTAACCATTGAAAAACGATAGCATAAGAAGATATCCCATCGTAAAGGGTGATATTCTAGATTTCAAGCCAATTTTTTGTTTACTCAAGCCTATTACTGTCAACCATCTATTTATCACTGTTTTGGCCGGGTGAGAGTGTAAGAACGACACAGTATGAGAGACTGGCAGCGTCACAGAGCTACACGAAAAGGAACTACTAGGACTATCGGCTTGATAATAATTGAGTTAACAGTGAAATTACGAACATAAACACCCTTTACCATGGGATATCCCTCTACGCTATATTCTCCCTATGATGTAATATAGTTCACAGAATTTTTAATATTCGTCCGTACCTCATTTCAGAGTTATTCGTGGAATATCATTCTTCAAATTTTATATATCCATTAAATAGAGTAATGAAATTTATTACTGATATCCATTTATCTATCAATCATATGCCTCATCTTGAATTCACTCGAATGAAATTGAAAATTCCTTGTTCGAACATGAACAAGGGAGTAGAATTCATCAATTTATAAAACTGAAGTTGAATTTTGAACCTTTTTTTCAGCTTCCCAGTGGCTTATAATTATAAGTATTTCCAATTTCGTAGAATTGGAACACTGGTATCTTGCATCTTGAATTGACGGAAATTATATTGGATGAAAAAACAAGAAGGCTCCAACGCCCATCAAAAATTTAATTACGCCTTGTTTGAACAGTTTGCAACTCAGCAACTGAGGTTTTCTCAATTTCACTCCCGTCATGATTGCTCTCCTACAGACTCGAAATGAATTTATTGTATCAACTTTATGAAGCTTTGACTGACAATTTGAAAATCCGGCTCAGAACATTTCCAACAGTTCTGAATCATGCATGATTAACTTCATTATTAATAATTCAAAATTTCTAATTCATCATCAAGGTATTGAGAGTGAGAAGTTCAACTTCATCTTATAGAGGCTTCAGGAAGACGCCGGAGAAGAGAGGAGATTTGGAAATAAAGATTAGAAGAATATAACACTGACATCCCAATTCTATGTGAATCCAACTGTATCACAAAAACACAATTTCGGATTTAATATAATGATGAACTAAATGCGTTTTACAGAAGATGGAAAATTTCATGATGTCATCAATGGAGAAAAATATTATGGTTAGGTCTACGTATAAACCTTCTGCCCTCATCTCTCACAATGTATAGTTATGACCTAATGAAAATTATTCCATTAATATGTGAATATTTCCTTTTTTTAGTTATAATAATGTGAAATATCCCTCCCATATTTTGTTTTGAAACATTCAAATTTGAAAATGTACCTTGTAAAAATATTCAACGACTGTGAATTTTGTGAAGTGAAAAACTACAAGACCTAACCCTATTTCGGACTATGTGTAAACTTATCTAAATTTGGGTGAGGAATAGCACAAGGCTACCTTATTTTTCCTCTCCCTATCATTTCGATTATGTACTTATTGTATGGATGAATAAAAAATTGAGAATGATAGTTTCAACCTTTATTGGACTCGAAGTAATGGCAAGAAATAATGATATTAAGGCATTTTTCCCCAATGCAACGGTGCTTTGAGTATATAGCGATATAATGGAATAGGAGAATCCATCATCAGGGAGAAAGTTTTATATTAAGTACCGCATGTACCTATCAAGTATATTCAAGTATCATATCTACTATTATAGATATACTCAAATACCCCGGAAAGAATAAAAAACGCAAAATATGTTGAAAATATCATTATACTCGCCACTCGTATCATCATTAACTTAAAACCTGCAGTACTTTCAAGTTTCCCACCATAATTATTTAGTAGTTATTACATAAATACTATAAGAGGGAATTTCTTACTACTGCTTTTATTTATAAACGAATTATGATTATGTTGCTTACAGAATCGAATGTGATTCAATTTGAAATATTTTCCATTTCAAAATATTCTCACAGCTCATAACTCCATGAGTCTTGAGAGAGAACCTTGAAACTGATAATGGAAGAAGACTTTGCTCTCTTTACTTTGATATTTTCTCTCCATCGATTTTTTTCTCGTACTCCCAGCCACAAACGAATCAGAAAGTATACAATCAATGGCCACGCCAATTACGCTTAATTGGGAGCATCACCTATTAGAACTGGTGTCACTCGACAATAGCGAAGAAATTGACTGTCAACACCAAAAAAACCAAACACAATTGGTTTCTTGAGACACTTCCAATGGATATTCTACCATCCAGAAAAAAGCTCTATAGAGTTGACTTCTATTATAATTAAGTCACTATATACTTGATGCTGAGTTTGGGTGCAAATAATGACTGTATAATAAACTATACTCACTGGTATTATCTATAATATTAATTAATATTATCCAGTACTATCATAGCTTCTTATTTGTTCGTTTGCTTATCCCTGAACTCCATACTGTTGACCTTACTGTTCTTACTTGTTGAACATACTGTTCAACTCAACATGTTGACCTTGAACTAAATTTGTGTTTGGAGTGTTGCCTATCTTGCCCCTTCCAACTCGCTGCAAGTACAGTACAGCACCACAGTTACTGAAATATTCACACAGGAATGAGAGTGATAACTGTACTGTCCATGACTTTTCTACTTTTCATAGAATTTAATATAAAGTAGAGTATTTCCAAAAGATAAAAATTCATGATAGTTCTTTGACAATTCAACTTGTTCTTTGATGAACTGGAATAATTCAAACGAATTATTAGTTCGAAGATTTTTTGAACTGGAATAATCAATGTGAATTCGGATGATGTTATGATTTTGGATTATTAATAAGGATAGAATTCAAAATGTTTTCCGTGATTATTGTGATGGAGGGGATCTGATATCAACAAAAATATATTTTTAATTATTATCGCCTTTTCATAAGTTAATGGTTATTTAAATGAGAAATGGGTGACACGTGCTCTTGGCATTTCAACAAATTGATTTTATTTAAAACGTTGAGGAAGTTCCACCGTATGATCGTTCAATAAAGAGCAATGACTGCTCCAATTCATCAAGATTATTGAATAATCAATCCAACTAATCGCGAACCATTTTATCATTTTGCTACGATTATTTCATATTTAATCATAGAGAAAAATGGACATTCATAGCCAGGAGGTGATGTATACTGTCTTAGATAATACAGAAGATTCAAGATAGAGAAAGATTTATGTGTAGGATGAAAGATTATGAGGAAGATGTTAATATTGTCTCTGATGAGCGGGTGAATATCAACTGACTGGTCGATTTTTCCCAGGTCGAACAGTAATAAATCTGTGTATAGATAAGATTGATAATATCTAAATAATACACTTATGCTGTTCCATTGGGAATAAATATGTTGTTCCATGATTAAGAAGGGAGTACTTTAAGCAAATTTATGAAATCAATGTTTTGTGATTGGTTAAAATCATTATTAAATACTAATATTATCCTGATTATAGGATAGGATTGCTATCAGTTAAAAAATAGAATGATAAAGTTGAGCTCAGTATAGATAGCAGAATGGATAAAGTCAGTGAATATCTCGCAATTCATTCACATATAATGCACTAATAAATTCCACCTTCACTTAATTATCCTATATTTCTTTTATTGCAGTTACCTTTT
Organism: Nilaparvata lugens; assembly: GCF_014356525.2. NCBI lineage: Eukaryota > Metazoa > Arthropoda > Insecta > Hemiptera > Delphacidae > Nilaparvata > Nilaparvata lugens. Next base: position 3,846,544 of record NC_052508.1, read on the forward strand.
TATTTTTCTTCCAAACCTCAAATAAATTTACTCAGATTCATTCTCTGTCTTCTACTCTGAGATTTTTAATTTATTCTTCTGACCACAAATATAATAATATTGTAATTTTTATCCTCTAAGCCACATAATGGAATTCATCATTCAGTAATTAGGCTACTTATATATTTTAGTGCTTCAAATAACACTTTTGAAGTTACTTTTCCTTTTCATTTATACTATGTTTATTTGTATTTCCTTTCATATCTTGTTTCATCTATTCATTTCTTCATTGAATTTTTTACATTGAAAATTAATATCGATACTCGCTGCCAGCACTCAAACTTCGGTTTTGCAGGCAGCACCTAACATGTTATTTTGTTTTGACAAAGTTGTTTTTCGTGTATATTTGAATATTGATCAATATGTTTCTTTTTAAATTTGTATTGAGGATTATTATTTTTGTTGTATTATTTTTGTTGTGGCGAAATAAATTTGATTTGATTTGTTATTATAAAGAAAGATAGAGCTCAGTATTATAAAAGTTTATTCGTGATGAATTAAAATTGTTTTCTCGAAAAAGTTATTTTTTACTAAATTTTTATTCCAGATTCAAAGTTGCCACGTTAAAATGTATCGTATAACCAAAGTATTGTGATAAGATGGAGGCCTTCAATGCTTCGAGGGACATTTTTCCCTAATAATGGATGTATCACGTTACTCAGGAGCTGTCTGTGTTTGAGACGAATCTCTTAAAGGCCATCACAATGAAACGTTTTTTGTGTGGGATCTTTGACAGCGAAAAATGAGGAATGAAACTGAGAGCTGAAATACGGAACATTTCTGATTGTTCTCTCTCGTATATCTTAGCCTTCGGCAAGTGAACCATTGAACTTTGTGTTCTTGTCCTATTATTTTTCCCATTCTCACGAAACACATTTCATTTCTCCCTTTTTGGGTCTTGAGACTTTTCTTGAAAATAAGAAGCAATAAACACAACTCGAGACAGGATTCATTTCTCTAATGCGTTTTGCATTAGGCGTTCTCATTCCGTTACAAATATCTTACTCGGTTTCTTGCAATGCTCCGGGAATAAGGGAGACTTGATTGATGAGTTGCCGCCTACTCTTCCCAAGCCGCTTATACAGAAAATAATGAGGCAGCACCTGATTAACATTCATGTGGACGCTGGAATACCTTTATTATTGTGCAATCACCAATCAGTGAACAAGTACATATTGATTGATTGATATTCAGTAATTATGCAACAGAGAATCTGTGAATCCTTACAACTTTACATAATCTCTTGTCCCAGGAAAAATCTTGAGATGATGTTATGTACTTTAATGTTCTTATGATCAGCTCCGATGGCACGTGTCATACTGTAAAGTTCAGTGAACTCCTGAATATTACAATCATTTTTTATGGAAATTGAAGGTCGTTCACACCTTTATGGAATCCTGAAGTCAATAAAGAAGTGATAGATTCTCAAACATTTTAATGAACAGTATATTTTGGAGTATTCTATTCAAAATTCTATTTTCTTCTCTTCATAGCTTCAAGTGTTGTCATGCAATCTACGTAATAAAAATATTCTTGAGCAAGTCAGATTTTGTAGATCAATATGTGTTGCTTGTTGAATATTTTATTATTATATTGCCAAGCCAATACTGATTCAATGTTTTATTCATCACGATATCGATACATATTGTAGCATTTATAATATAGTATTTTACCATACATTGACGAAATATTTCGCATATTAAGATGATACGTATCAAGAAAACAAGGAGAATTGAAATAATAGTATTGCATTCAAATTTGTAATTATAATTACTTGAACGAGAAATGAGAATCCATTTTCCGGATATCTGAGAGCAACAATATGGAGTTTTCTTTAATCAATTAAAGTTTCATAAATTGAAAAATTGAATACCGGTACCCCGAAGATACTGTTCATAAATTTGTATTACTATTTGCTATCATATTGAAGGATTTATTAAGTTTCCATGGTACCACAAATCAGAATATTATTTGTGGTTGTATAATATCAAAGTGCTCTTTGTTTTTCTATTCAATAATTTCTATTTCATTATATTCTTCATATTTGTGTGCTGCCACAGGATCTGTCTAGCTTCTTAAAACTAATAGCAGTGTTGAACTTGGTTCTTACATTTGAAAAATGGGCCTTCTTTTTAATCATGTCAATTTTTTGTACCATCAGATATAATAGAAGTATCACGAATGATTAGAAACGAAAATCGATTATTAGAGAAAGCTTTCAATCTCTTAGTATCATGTATTCCTCTCACATCATGAAGACATTTAATCAATCTTATATGGCAAAAAGAGAAGTATGCTGAAAATGTAATCGATTGACAGTTTCGAGTGTAGTTCTATACTTGAAGTTGAACTGATGAATGTGTTATTGCATTTTTGTCTTCTTCTGTAATAAATTTCCATTTCTCCTCCCAACATGTTTGAATCAACGACCAAAAATAAATCGACGTAGGAGGATAAATGAGATGGTGTAAGAGGGAGGATTTCTACAATATGTGAGCCGTCTGTTGATTCCAACCAACAAATATGCTTGTATGTTTTCAAGAGAGAAAACGTCATGAATATGAAAAGGATTATATCATGTTTTTTCTGGCTACAATCGATTGCGGTGTTTGTGGTTACATCGTTTCATGGATTGTTGAACTCTCGCTCCATCACAGATTGTTTCTCTCCTCAAACCGTAACATTAGAATTCTCCCTATAGGCTACAAAATATTTCAACTGCGGTTTGCTCTGTACATAAAAGTGCTTCGTTACCATTCGAAATTCTCCATTGAAGATCAGTAGAGAGAAGTTTCGTTAGATTGATGTTTTTATTCAGACTATAAAGGAAAGTTTGTAATTTAGGATGGATGGATAGCGGATAGTGAATAATTTTCATACAACAAAAACCCATCACGTACGAAATGATTTCCACTCTATAGAATTTAGTTGAATTCTTCCAAACGAGTACATCACATTCACTACTCTCTCCATTCAATTTCATAGATACATGACACAAAAAATGATCTATGTTTTGTAAAACTTTGGCTTCAGTGTTTACGATGAATCCAATTCAACATTCTACTGATCAGGAATTTCAGAGCATGTTCTATCATCAAATCTTTTGTATTCGTTTGGTACTTTTATTGGAAAATCTTTATGATGATGTTGGTGTAAAAAACAGTTAGTGAGCCTCTAGAATCTAGCAATCTTCTAGCAATCAAACTCTAGCAATCTTCTAGAACTCAGTGATTTAAAGTTATAGAAATGAATTATTAGAGAATTCAAAAAAATTACCATTCAATTGTCACTATTGCCACTATCTTTACCATTTGGTGGATTTCACTAATAAGTCAAGTGTCTAATACTGTAGACCCTTGACTTATTAGTGAAATACAATACTATGTTACTCACATTGAATCGTCTGAGATAGAATCACCGATTCAATATCGAAGTAGATTGATTTGCGTAGTGAATAGTTTGAAGCAATGCAAATGACTTTGACTTCAGGCTATATAATTAGATACTGTATCCATGATATTGATCTTCTACTATATACAGAGCACAGAGGTGATAGTTTCAACTCAAAGCTTGAACAAAATTGAACATAGGTTCAGTGTCACTGTCGATAATTTCCGTTTTATAAGCTTGTCTTATTAGCTAGCATGCATTTTTCCTATCAGTTTGTTATGTAACTAGATATAACTATGATACATTTCTTATCTTGCATGTAGCTGGTTATTCAAGATGAATGAATGAATGAATGCAAAATATACTATCAAATGAAAAACTTCCTGAGAATCTCTTGTTATGATTCACCTGTTGTTCATCAATAAATTATGTCTGAAGTTTGGGCTTGACTAGTTATTATGGGTTATGCTAGGACTATTTCAACTTTTGTTCTCCAAAATCGGAAGCAAGATAATAATATCTTGCTTCATTCTCACAGAGAAGTTCCACCACATCTCCTAATTTCGAAAAAAGTGTTGAGAGACTTATACAAAGAGGTATTGAATATACATTTTTCGATTAATATAGGCTCAATTTTGGATATAATTTATACTAGAAGACTTATAACGTACATTTATTTCCTGAAGCAGATCATGGCAGATTCAAAATAATTCATTGAAACTCCACTGACATGCAATCGAACAATTTGCTCGATCCTTCTCCATCCATACCATCTCCAGAAGGGTTTGAATGAATAAGGTTTTTCGAAAAGGTATTTGCCAACTCTTTATCCAAGGAAATTGAGTTCATTCGTGGAGAATTCGCTGATTTTCTACAGCTTCAGCTCTTTACTCAACACCTCAATAATGTTGGGCAACTTTTACTCTACCGCTTTTCACCAAACTTGGTAAAAAACCAAAACTTTTCCCTATTCAACGTTTCCTTTTTGAGGCAGCGAGGAATTTTTCTCCTCTCAGCGATTGTGAATGAGATTTCTGCACCTAAGGTTGACTGCCCAAACCTGTTACATAGGATTTTGTGTAACGAAAAGAAATTTTCTCATCTCCTTCTTTCAGAAACGTCTTCGAAGCTTCTACTCCGAATATGGCTTGCAATTTTATACGTCAATAGTCTTGAAAAAAAAACATGCAGGAGAAAAGTGAGCGGGTGGAAATGTATTCTAACCAAAGACAGTTGGAGAATTCCACAAATACCTTATACAAGTTGTTAAATTTTTTAACGTCGACAAATCAAATCAAATCAAATTTATTCACCAATTTAACCTAGCAGTTTTATAAGAAAATGAATAAATTTTTGTTAAATAAGAATTTTTTTACAAAATAAATAATACATGCTTACTTCATCCAATTATATGAATATGAGTATTAAAATGTTTTTCCATTTAAATATTCAAATGTTCATTAGAACCGTGATGAGTTGATACAGCTCGATATGTTTTGATGTTGAATGGTAGCTGGATAGAACATTATTTCTCTATTAAGAATAGAACAATTAAGCTCATAATATTCTCACGGCTTTGATATTTCTTACAAGTTTGCCGTATTTTGGAGTGAATGTTGTGTGCCTATAAGTAAGTAAGTAAGTTGTACACAGCTTGTTACGAATGTAAGTTATGATTGATTATTACCTAGATATATTTCAAATTTGATTTTACCTCCCACCTTAGAATTCATTTCAGAGAGTAATTAATTGAAAATATTCGAGGCTGATTCAAAGTTTTGCTAAAAAAATAGTTCACGGAGATGATGATTAGGTTTCAGAATAATGTAGTCAGCATAAGTTTTTTGTACGTTCTAGAATATAATACGGTGAATACCTTTTTGGTATTGGTTTCATGATTCTCGAAAATACTAAGCTTTCGAAAGTTACCAGTGTGATAAGCAATCGAAGTCAATAAAAAAGTGAATAGTTACACATCGAGTTGAGTAAACTTTCTAGAAGTGCACCTGTGTTATCATCTACACGTAACACAACCAGTAATAAACACATTCCCAACAGGAAGATGTTTGAAGAAGAATGAAAAAGAGATTGGGTGGGGAAGCAGGTGGGAGGTGGGAGTGTTCGTTTGAGAGGAAAAAGAGAATCCTACAAACATGGAAAAAGGTTCCATTTTGAGCCTAATCCTTGGGCTGGTTGTTGGATGATGGCCATGTATAATTTATCAAGTTGCGAGCTTCGATTGCAATAGTAACAAGTTTAGCCCGAGTTGGGTTTGTGATAAAAAATTGACCAGTATTTGAGGCTATATCCAGCTTATGGAACGATTTTTCAGGTCTTCTATTTGGCGAAAGTTCATTTCAAAAGGTATTTGCCCATCACTTCTCACGTAGATAGCATACTCTGATTTAAATAGCAATCTTCAACAGATCCGATAGTCATGAGCAAATAATTTTTCAACACTCAATAAAGAGATTCTAATTTTGAGTTGTTGTTCAGGGCTGGTTAAATAAGTTCAATTTGAGATCGAACATTGGAGCCAAATACAGAATTATCTACGGTCAATTGTGTTGCTTGAAACAATACGTATCCAGTTCAAAAATGTCGTTGTAAACCTTACAAAATCTCTCTAGTTCACACCTGACAGGAACTCATTGAATAGTGGCATAATAGATGTGTTGAAACTGCCCTGTAGTAAAGTAATAGCAGTGGAATTTTTTGATAGGAGGATGGGGTTAAAAAGTCAAGCTTCGGCTTTGCTCGTTCACAATATTGGTAGATTCTGTTGGTCATTCATTAAACCAGCATTGATTGTGTTATTTTCCTCTTGATTGCTACAATTTGTTCAGTACAAATTGAGTTGATAGGGAAATTGTGTTCTGTTGTCTGGTATTCATGGCGAATTCAGTTTGCTTACTTTCTGTCTCACTTGTCTAAACGTCCAAAGGTGCGTACAGACTTGGGCGCCACAAACACGTGCTATTCTGATTATATCTGTGTTTGTACAGGAACAGTAAGATACAGATATTCATTTATTTAATCATTCAGAATTATTACACAACTTACAGAACAGGGCTCAGGCTCACGCCCAAAACGTTTCCAATTCTAATTTATACAACAGTTCAAATGTAACTAGGTATAAGATAAAAGGGGCATCAGCTGATGAGAATTGACATACAAGCGCATAAGTCTGTAGGCCTACGCACCTTAAGGCTATCATGACTCTTTCATTGATTGCTCCATCCACGCATTAAATTTACGAGTATTTTGACCAACTGAACTTAGAACGACTTCGAATCGTGTGTAAATGAGTGAATTGAAAAAGTCTACTAATTTTTTTTATAAATATGATTAGAGGGATCTCTTCAAATCCATATCTAGATGAAAAATAAGTCAACCTATAACCTATTTGCTCAAATACATAGTGGAAATTTTGGAAAGAAGCTGAAAATTTCAAATAACGTTTGAGTCATTCAATAAGAATACTGTTCTCATAACTTTGAAAAAAGGTTCAGGGGAGGGTCCATTGTTTGCGATCTGAATTAGTGCAAATGGAAATTCACCTATAACTTATAAAAAAGACTTTAAGCTGAAATCCTGACTTCACTGTTTGAGAACTGAATCGCTGCATCAATTTACTGAACTAAATAAACCCTATCATTTTTATGACTGAGTATTTCGTATGAAATAAGGAAGCGGTCAGCAAAGCGGACTCTGTGCACGTTACACCGATCAACTTTGTTCGCCGGAAAAACACGCGAAAATGAATGGCTCGTTGTCAGAGCTGAGCTCACAAGTTGTAATTGAGTATTCGGGTCTCGTTGGTTCAGTTAGACCACTTTATTTTCAACCCCCTAACGCCACAAGGGCTGCAACAGTATTTTCTTTGCAACACAGGAAACGGTCCACTGTCTGTGGCTTTAATATTTCTGGAATACCTTTCCATGCAAATGTGAGTTGTATTTTCCACCCAGAAAACTGGTTATTCTAAGCTCTGCAACTTCCAACTAAAATGTTCAAGATTTTGAGATTATTCTGGAATTATTTGACGGTTGGTGGAAAAATTGGAGATAAGCATCAATGGTAAGTATTCATAGATGCAATGAAACATTTTTTGGGAGAAATAGCATTAATATGCCGTTCATGTTTGGCTTTTTTCGCCACCAGGTTGAGAACCAGCTCTCATCTTCAAAGCAGTGCAATGACTGCAGCTACAAGAACCAACTGCGATTTTCAAAAGTTCTTATTCGCGAAAAAATGAAAATACTCTGCAGGTTTTGTAGTATTTTTATTTTGCTAAGGTAATGTGAAGATTTCATTCAATCCATTATTCTTAGTAATTTATGATAATCTGTATTTTTCCCTGTTCTGGATTTTTGTATGTAATTTGATAAGTAATATTATTTTGGCAAAACAAAACTGATTTGAAGTTGTATTCAACATTGAAGTTTTAATCGTGTCTTACCTACGTAGTTCAAGAAATGAATAGAAACTCTCACACTAAAATGAAGTGCTGAATTCTCCTGGAGATAGGAAAATGTAAACTTCATATATCTAAAAACTATCAGATTACTCATTATGAAGTGAAATTCTACTCAAGAATGAAAAATGGGTAGATAATCATCATAAACGTTTACAGTTGTAATCACAATGGAACACATTTTAATGCTCAAACCCGTTAATCCTTTGTCCATACGAGGCCGTTGTAACAAAGCCCAGTTATCATGGATAGATGATCAATTATGAAGCGTAATAAACTGATGACCGAATATTAATTCCAATCGTTTGATTATAACCTCAATTATGGGGCTGATACGGCGAAGCTGAAAGCTTGCTTGGCTGGCGTGCTGTGGTTTATCGTATCCATACCGGTAATTGAATAGGAATCCATAGCACGGATAGGAAGCACTTACCGCTAGAAGTGAGATTTCGTGTTATGGCCGGGGAGAGTGGGAGAGTGAACACCAATTAAATTAGTCGAACCCAATAAACTTGCTCCTACGTATCTGTCAAAATTGTTGTGTGCTGTTTCTCGACTATCCTCTTCCTTTCAACAAGCAAATATCAATCCAAGGTGGATTTATGAGAAGTCTCTGTGTAGTAGTGAAGGGGTTATTGTGGTAGATTTCCATATTGAGTTTGATCACTCAAGATTGCAACTGATATATCGGTGACAATTTGGATAGAAATCTAAAAATAGGTTATAGTTATTCACATTAAATGAGAGGTCAAAAAATAGATCAAGTATTTTCATTCATCAAGAGAAGTCAATGTCACAATAGAAGAAAAAAGTTTTTTTACGATGGCAATTCTTCACAAGTATAATAAGCCCAGGTGATGACGAGGGGATGGATCAATAACGAGATGATGAATAGCTGAAATGAAACTTGAGAATGAGTAGCTGAATGAGAGAGAAATTGATCTTTAATTACCTGTCAAATTTTGACTATAACCTGATTTAGATAAAAAAATAATGGAATAAATCATATACGTACTTATGAACTAAACCTAGTAAGACCTATGTGATACGTTGTTGAGTATGGTGAGGAGGATGTTGGGTATTGGAGTGATGAGGAAGAATGTAACTTTGAGTTTAGAGTTTCTATTGTCTGTTCAATGTATTTATTCTTCAGATGTTTTATCCACAATTTTCATTGATATCACGTATCGCACGAATGTATCATGCAACTTTTTAGATGAGGTGGATTATAACCATTGAATTAATTCTTATGAACGGTTATGTTATGAGCTATACTAAAATACCAGCATACGCTTGAAAAAGCAGTTATTTTCTAGAAGAATAATCTTCTCTATAATATGAATTGGCAGATGCTATAATTTATTAGACAAGAAGATAATTCTCTTATTCAATATTGGAAGTAGCAGTTTACAATTGAATTAGCTATTGTAGATATGAAAAAAGAGGAGTGAGAGAATATGGGTAGAATATTTCAGTTGGAAGAAAGAGTTGCCAACACTGTGAAAATTTGCTTACTCGAGAAATTGAATGAAGCCGAAGTTTTTCATTATGAAAGCATTGCATCAGTGAATTCAAAAGTGAGAGCCAACAGAAATCAGAAAGGTCAAATATTTGAAACTGAAGCTTGATCTCGGAAATTTATGAAAGGTATCGGATGAAGTTTGAGAGAAATTGTTCGAATTTGAAAGCAAGAAGGGCATTGAATACCTAAAATATTCAAAACAGCAGCTAGAGATTTAGAATTTGTTAAGAGATGTCAAAGTTCAGACGTGGGTTCATTTTATTCAACCGTTATCAAGGACTGAGAATTAATTTACTAGATCGTGATATCTTATTTATTCCTAAGAGAGAGTCGAGGACTGAAAATGGTAGAAGCTTGGAGAATACATTCTACAAAATTAATACATCATTCTGAGATCCGTGTCCATTGCTGAAAATTTCAAGCAAATTCGAAGGAACTGTATCAGTTATAATTTGAACAATTATCCTAGTCGATAAGTATCGGAAATAGTCTAACTACTCTTTGCTCAGTATGTGTTTAATTACTTGCATTTATGAATGACTGGGATAAAATGAAGACTTGTCTTCAAACTATATTGTATGAGAATATTCGAAGAAAAAAGTGAACCGTATACTTTTCGATCTCTTCTTTTCAGAATTCATAGCCTATTGGCGCATTGAGATTTTGAACATTATGTTTTGACAAACAGCAAATTTTACTTGATTGATGAGTATGATTACCACATCAACTCTAGGGTTATACTCGGGTAATAATCAATGATGATGGTGAAGAGAAGTTGTCCCATATATAAATATTTCAATTAATCTAGGAGTGATTTTGATTCGAATGTTTGTAAGTGGAACTGGCCTCAAGCAGCCATTTTTCAGCAAAAATTTTTATTACAAAGACAAAAACACATAATCATAAAATGATTGAAAATGGAAAAACAGGTACATAGACCTTACTCAACTATAAGAGGTTTGTGCTGTGAAGTCAAGCACTCATAATCTTTGAGTATCATCGAATGCCAAATATGAAATATATTCATGTGTTCCATTTCTCATAGTATGAAATTGAGGAATAATCTTTTTCAGGGAATACCTCCTTATTCATAAAATTCATCCCTTGATGACAAAATACTGTAATGATGTCAAGATTATTTCAATGATCTTTTTCAGAAATTACTTCCTTATTCATAAAATTGATTTGTGACACCTTAAAGACAAAATACTGCAATGATGTAAAGATTTCATGGGTGGAGACGGAGTAGGATTGTACTGCGCAGCATAAGGAGCAAACCGGAGAGCATGTGACATATTGTTGCGTATTATGCATGCAGATCATAATCTTGTGACAAAGCTCTCTAATCACTGTTCTCTGGCACGAGCTGTGAATAACAAGACAGAATCTCGCCTGCAAGTGTAGGCCTACGCCTTCTAATTGTTTACTGAGAGCCATCTCAAAATTTTGAGTACCTACTTCCTATGTTTCGAGTTCGTAAGTGATTTGACTCCAATACGAGAGAGAAGATTAATAGATTGGAAATAATCATGGGTTGTGAGGGAGGGTGCAAAAAAAGTCCAACATTAAGTTAGTGGAATTGAAATCGAATGCAATCGTAGATCAATACTTGGAATCGGTTCTCGGTTGAGATTATCAAGTATATATTGTGGGAAATTACCTATTATTGTGAAACAGGGATTGGTTCATTTAATCAGGGTAGTTTCAGTTTGAGAAACCTACTCAGTGATTAACACGTAACGACTGAATCAAAACGTTTTTCTTGATAGAAGATAAAAATGAGTCATACAAGATAATATTCATACAACATACGATAGTAGATGAATAATTGAATTCATCCCATTTTGAGCTTCAGTGGGAAGATTAGGACTAGAAATAAGATTAGGACTAGAAATAACGAATAATTATTAGTCACAGTAAAAGATCCAACATGAATTTCATATTCTTGCGTATGATAATATGTATAATTGAAAAATGTTGAAGTGACACATTACAACAACGAATAATTATTAGTCACAGTAAAAGATCCCTCAAAAATTTCACATTCTTGCGTATGATAATATGTATAATTGAAAAATGTTGAAGTGACACATTACCTAGCTAAATTTAGACTATTGTATAAATTAGAATTGGAACCGTTTTGGGCGTAAGCCTGTGGTACTCTTCTGAAATTTGTGTAGACTAAAAACCTATTATGAATGGTTGAATAAATAAATTATCAAACTATCCTAGAATTGGCACATTATTGAAAAATGTTATTTTGACTTATAATTGAATTGACCCACTTCCAAGAGATTATTAATTTATCGATATCATGTTTCCCGTTCACATTCTATTCTCCAAATTATTGAATAATAAACAAATGGGCAGAGCAGAAATCCAAATGCTGTTAGTATTTCTATGAGGGTGAGTTGAGACAACTTTCACACTCTTATCAACAAGTCTTCCACCCCATTTTTCAGTTTGTTGAATGAAGCCCACTACTAAATATAATCAAAAAGGTCTACGAGGACCGTTTTGTTGTAATAGGGGTGATGAGTTGTTCCATATCAGTTGACCAGCTAAGCATTATGGAAAAAGGTTTCGAAACATAAGCGTGGTTTGTGCCATTTGAGTAAGAATAGGCACGATCTGTCGAGCAGAGGCGAAGAGCCACAAAATATTACATTAGGAGTTCTCAACCGAGAAGAGCACTGGTTTCACTTATCCATACTAAAATATTTTTCTGATCTCGCTTTTGTTGAAAAGCGTCCTTCTGACTCTGGTTGACATGACTGTTATAAATAATGTGTGAGGGATAGATTTCGAAAATATATTTTTGGAGGTGAAATAATATTTGTTCAGAAAGTTCCATCATGCACTTTTTTTCTTAATTATTATAGGAACTCGATTAAAATGTTGTCATTATTTTTATCAGTTTCGGTCAAGAATCATTACGCAGCTAAAGTGTCACCCTTCTTACAGGCTACTGTCAGTCAACAGCTTGGAATGCATAGAACTCTAAACTCAGCCAATAGGTGTCAGCACTTGTTGGATGGAATCTCGACTCCGCCTACAGTCTCTCCTGATTGGTCGACAGTTTGGAGCATCTAACTCTAAAATATTCCAATAGGTCGCAGTATCTGCTGGATGACGAATTTACAAGTAGTATCCTTGACTCCGCCTACTCTCTTCTGATTGGACGACTACTCATAATGTGAGTAATTCCAAACTATGCCAATTGACAGCAGTACTTGCTGGGTGATGAGTTGGAATATAAGTATAGAAATATAATGTTATGATGTAGCTTGTAGTTGTTTGTGAATTTCTGGCTCAACATTTTCTTAATTCAAATTATTAAAATTAAAAATTCAAATTTGAAATTTTCAATTTTATTATTGAAATTATCAAGCTTTCTAAAAATATTACTAAATTAATGTTATTACTCAAGCAATTGTTATCACTGTTCAGTGATACTTAAGGAGTGTTCTCGGGACAGAAATGTGAAGTGCGTGACATACACTACACATAACTTCCATACACTTTTGGATTTCATTACGATTGAAATTTGAAAGAGGAATAGTAGGTATAAGCTAAGGTTAGTTTTCCTCTTTCAGATTATGATATCCATTGTCATCATAGATCATTGTGATAATTGTATTAATAAATAAAATGATTGAATCAAGAATGTTATTGCATTTATTCAAATGATGATGAATCCTTAATAATAGTTATTTCACCAAAAATCCAGATACATTTTCTCTGTTCATTCAACATAGAATCTCCTGCTAGCTTCTAGCTGATGTCACTGTTATTAATATTTGCAGTAGCAATAGCAGAAGTATCCGGGGGAGTTCATAGCAATTGATTCGGATTCTCGTACAAATAATTGCAAAAATGCTTGTCAGTTCAATATTTTCGAATTTATTGAGTCTTCAATGCCTCTGGGAAAAAAGAGGAGTATATGGGCTTATAGTTCAATTAAATCTATAATCTGCTTTCAAAAGGGAGAAATGTATTAATTGATTGGCTTTTGAGTTGAAAATGGATTTATTTATGGTAATATTAATTGAAATAATTATAACTATTGCAGGTTTCAAATAACTGACGTACCTCAGAATTGGATGTCAATTTTTATTTCTTCCTCTTTGGATGTTAAATGAAAGCAGTAAAGTATAGAAAGAATAAAATAATATGAATAATAGAAAGCTATGATCTAGTTCGATATATCTCCATATAATTAAAAGCATTGGGTTTTAGCATGTCCATCTATCATTGGATGTAATTATTGGCAAATTTCAGAGTTCAGTTTTCAAGTTTTGAATTACATTTTGTTGCAATATTTTCATTATTTTCTGTTTTTAATCTAATTAAATTCTAAATGTTGGTTTCTCCACTTCTGGACTCAGAATTTGATTCAAAGTGAAGCAACATGAAACTATGTTGCAGACATAAGTTACTTGTTACTTCTATCAGAATTCGGAAAGGGGACAGTTTCGGGCTAGGCCTGTTGGTACCTTTCTGATCATATATTTGATATGTGTATTATGAAATGGATGGACATAATTATTGTGTATCAATTGTGTCGCTACAGAATAGATAATGTTTTCATCACTACATGTTTTGCACTACTACAGAATAATACAAAAATAAAAAGTCATGAGCTGGTTTGCTGCTTTTCCATATACAAAAGATCAAGTTTTAACAAGATTATCTCGAAAATTCTTTTCAGCATTCATTACTATTTCCGTGACGAGATGTATCGGAAATTGGCAGTTGAAATTGAACAAAAAACTGCTGAATCCTTTTGTTGGCGTATTTGACATACGATGTTATCCTTTTGTTCTTGGAATTATTGTCAGCCGGTCTGGAAAACTCAGCGAATGTTATGATACCGCCCGAGAAGAATTGCTTTGTTGATCCTCACTGGGAATTGTCCATCATTTGAAGCGGTGCGACTCTCTCTCATTTGCAATTTTACACTTTTCCAAGAGCCGACTAATCCCATTTCTCTCTTCCCTTTTTCCCTTCTCCTTTTGCACTCATCCAATCAATAAACAAAAAGAGACTACGTAAAACAAAAAGGAAGAGTCTTCCATGGTCGATCAATACAACAACGATATTTTTCAATACAGAAGATCATAGGATTCAGTTAGTTAAGTATCAATAATTATCCAATAGATGAAGCAACCGTGATCAAATGTAATTTTCTCTGTAGTGCTAATGACATATTTTTTTAATTTCGAATGATAATAAAGTTTACCGTCTGTGTTCCAGCAAATACCTGCGACTATCAAGAGTGTTTGTTTTCCACCTTCCACCATTCAAGAGCACCTCAATTCGATAACTAAGTTATAAGCAAACGATGAGCAAATTGATAATATATTTTAAATACTTCAATTTCAATGTTCAAACCATCACATACTGTACATGATTCTAAACTTTTTCCTAGAGACTGAGGATTTCTACTGCGATTATAATTTTACGTTGACTAAATTCCTTACTTTGTAACTTCAATTTTATGTTGAGTGAATGAATGAACTAATTTATTTAAAAAAAGTTGAATTGAATTTTAGTATTAGCTGCTCATAGTTGTGAAAGCTCTACTAATGATCATAGATTGTTCTGACGTGAATAAAACTGTGACTTGAATTCAATTATTATATCCAGTGAAACATTATAGTTGACTACGTATTCTTTAGCTGTTCCAATTAAAAAGTTTCTGTATAGTTTTGGTTATAGTTGATACATCTCATTGCTCATCAGTATTGGATATTTCATTCTTAATCGATATCTCTGGTGTTCTATGTAGGAGTTCTTCTCTCGATCAGATCAAATTGAATGTATACCGGTATGTACTTGGAACAAGAGAATATGATAGAATTGGATTTCTGAGCTTACAAGTTTGATGTTTGTACTGAACAGTTATTAAGTAATAATCATTCACATTCATTCCATGAAGACAATTTTTCAGCTACTCGGAATGAAAGATACTTGAAGTTGTAAGAAGCTTATTATTCTGGGATTGATACAATCGTGATGATAAACTTTCTGGCGTGATAATTATACTTCTCCTTCGGTTGATGTGAACTATGAATAATGAAAGAAGCCATTCCACTGAATGAGGAAGCGCTACGAATATTGTTGTTGTTCGTAACTCAAAACTCTTGCTGAGTGGGGAATGAGTCTGTATAATTATTATTTCTTGACTTTCATCTCAACACGTTTTGCCAAACTTTCCAATGGTTATTGCATCAGAGTCTTGGTGGAGAATCTTGAACTACGATTACTGTGATGAACTATTTTATTGGAATAATAAAAGTTGTTTCAATTTATTCCAACTAGGAAGATTGAATATTTTTAAAAGCTTATTTAAGCAAGTACTGCACTCACAAAAGTATTATCTAAAGCTAATTCAGTATTTTCAAAGCAGCCTATTCCTGAATAGAGAACCAAGTTAATAGAGTAGTAGCAATCCTTTAGAAGTAGCTAAAAAACTTTTTATTTTCAAAACTAGTCTTGAGTGTATTAGTAAGACCTGGTTGAAATTCCCTTATTATCACAAAATTCCGCTCCTTTGAAACTATTACTGAGGACTGAGGTGAATTGAGCTTAAAAAGTCTCAAACCTGACTAGAAGGGCGTCTTGATAAAAATGTATAAACGAGCATATAATTTGATTTTGTTTCAATCTCTTTTGAAAATGAGGTAGTTTACAGGCTTACGTAGCATTGGCTAAGTAATGTGCTGATCATTAATGCATTTTGATATTGATGAAAAATTGATTCTCAACATAAAAAGTGACTCAAATAATAATGTATTCACAGCAATAATCTTATTGTCAATTATGTATAGTTGTAGAGCACAACTATTGACGTGGAATTTGCATGATTATTCTACGTGGAATAAGCCTTGAATTGCCGATCAGCCTTGCAAATCCTATGCTCGAGATATTTAATAGTAAGCAGTAGAGTAAGATAGGAGTACAGGGTTGCTGATTCTCTGTCGTTGTCCCCTATAGATGATATCTGATGTAATATTAACTGTTCTTTCTAGTTCAAAGTAATCAATAATTAAGATAATAATGATTATTATAATAATTTTTTCACCAAGAAAAATATTTTTATGATTGAATGATAAATCTTCATAATTTGGATTAAAATATTTTGTGGAATGATTGAATTTCCACATTGTAAGATAACGATCTGGCAACGTTGCGGAGCTAGAAGAGAATAGCGCTATCTGCTTTGTCGAATAATAGACAAGGATAGCAACACCAACTTCAATCAAATACTGCCATCACAATGTGAACCTCAGTGTAATGTTCTATCTATAATATTGTTGGTGTTTGTACCTATAACTGGAAAATAGCCATGATATTGTTGAGAGCTCTCTGCCAGGCTTTTGAACTCCGTATTATCTTGGTTGTTTTGATCTGAAGTGCCCTCTTCACTCTCTCATCTGACCTTGAAGGGTCAATGCTATTGTTGAGTGGGTTCTTCATTTCCACAAAGTGAGCTCACTGCTCAAATTTCTATCAACCACTCGAGAACTGAAGTGATTTCGGAAATGAAGATCAACTCAGGAGAATCGATTTCCAAGTTTAGTGTTTGA
This sequence comes from Nilaparvata lugens, assembly GCF_014356525.2. Lineage (NCBI taxonomy): Eukaryota > Metazoa > Arthropoda > Insecta > Hemiptera > Delphacidae > Nilaparvata > Nilaparvata lugens. The sequence goes on from NC_052508.1 coordinate 3,863,564, forward strand.
AATTCTATCATAGCCTTCCAAAATATGAAAGGCGCTTCCCTTGTAGGACTGTATCATGAGCATTTTACCACCAGTGTTTTTCCCGTGAGGAAATTGAAGAATGCAACCAATAAATGGATTGTGAACTAAAATTATGAAATGAAAATAGAATTACCTTGGGCGAATGATCACAATACGTTTCTGCGTTTCTACGATCGGCTGAGATCTTGAGCTCCTGAATGGATCCCTTTTGAAAAAATAAAACGAGAAAATTAAATTGATGAGAATGATAAATCATAATAATAATAATCAAAATCAAAGAACAAAATTATAATCATAATGATTCAAGTAAGAATAAATAAAAAATGAGTGTTAACCTTCAACCATTGAAAATGAGTTATCTCAAATTTGAATTTTGAATACGTTTCTGCGTTTCTACGATCGGCTGAGATCTTGAGCTCCTGAATGGATCCCTTTTGAAAAAATAAAACGAGAAAATTAAATTGATGAGAATGATAAATCATGATAATAATAATCAAAATCAAAGAACAAAATTATAATCATAATGATTCAAGTAAGAATAAATAAAAAATGAGTGTTAACCTTCAACCATTGAAAATGAGTTATCTCAAATTTGAATTTTGTTATACGTTATCCGTTAGAGGTTCCTTAGGCCTAGCCTAAAATCATTTGAAAGTTGTGGTATTGAGGCTTGTATACAATCTGTATTTGAGTAAACCTGTTTTTTTCGTTAGCGCTACTCTTGAATAAAAATAAAAATAAAAATTTAAGAACCATTTTTTAAAATTGTTTACTCGCAACATGTTTCGGCTATGATGGCATTATCGATAAAATTTCGATACATTATCAATCTATTCCTAGAGTAAACCTTTTTCGTCCATTATATAGTGTAATATTTAATATTCAGTTTTATGAGCTTCCTTGTTGAATAGTGATTGATTGATGTATGTTATGTGGGATCTGTTGTGTTGAAATAGGAGGGATGGTAGATATTAGATTAAACTTTGACGTGTCTTATACTGCGGGATCGTTGCTCCCTTAATGCAGTTCAGTAATTGTGACGAACAAGAAAAGTAAAGTAAAGTAAAGTATAATACAGTATTTATAGTATGAGATACTATAAAAATACTATCTTTACTGTTTTATTTCGAAAAGTGATGTGAACAGCATTTAGATCTGGGACAAACACAAATCATGATATCATGAATATTATTTATATAGTTCGATTACAATCTCAATCTCAATGAACGTCGGTCACTTGCATATTTAAAAGCTGTAACAGCAAGTAATAAAACGAACGATTGTTGTAGGTTGTAGCCAGCAATGGACATCCAATAAAGCGAGTAATAATGCGTTTTCCCAGTACAGTAGTTGTAGGAGAATGGGCTACGCTCGGCTTGGAGTGTTGGGTGGGATTTCAAGTAGTAGAAAGTAGCAGAAAACGGAATACGAACGGCTAATATGGTGAGAAGTGCGAAAGCGGCAAGCGATAAAAATGTTAAAATGAGCGGAAAGAATGGGAGATGGATAGATGGGAGTGGGGTTGAAGGAGAAGGATTGGGAGGAGGAAGTAACTTTTATGGCGGCCGAAGTTCAGAGGTGAGGTCACAAAAGTATGGAAGGGGGTTGCTATTTTACCGGTCCAAAAAAACCCGGGGAGTTGAGAGTTGTTCAATGTCTGTGAGCATTCTGCGGCTAGTCTTTCGCTTTTTTATTCAGCTCACCCCTGTTATGCTCTTGATCCGTGCATTTCCACCGTAATGGAGCATCCTACATCCTAGCAGCAGCAGCAGCAGCAGCAACAGCAGCAGCAGCAGCGCAACGCACAGCGAGCATTGAAATGTTTGCAACGGTCGTTTTCTGAAATGTTTGCAGGCATGTTTCGATTACTCCAACGCCTCTAAATCAAGTCCCTTTTAAGCTCTCCAATTGTGCGTTCATGGATGGCATAGATTTGTTCGTTTTGAATGATAAGGATCGGTTTCATATTTATATTGACGTTTTTTATCTCATCTCTGTGAAGCTGTAAATTTATTGATTTGTACTCTCAGTTGTTCCTAGTGTCCATCCAAGTATATCCACTTACATCTAAACTCAGTGAATGAGAAAATTCTACGTATGATGATAAATCATAGTATTTCTTCTTTTTCTTGTTGTTGTTATTGTTGTTGTTGTTGTTGTTGTTGTTGTTCTTCTTCTTCTTCTTTTTCTTCTTCTTCTTTTTCTTCTTCTTCTTCTTCTTCTTCTTCTTCTTCTTCTTCTTCTTCTTCTTCTTCTTCTTCTTCTCTTCTTCTTCTTCTTCTTTGCTGGTATTTCAAATGAGCGACTTATTGAAATAGTAATGTGGATATATGCAGAATGAAAATCCAGTAAGGTTCTACTTTCAATTTTGAAGTAATCTTCCAAAAATATTCTTCCTGACGTTGTGTTTTTCATTTCCTATACTATTAAACGAGCAACTCCTGTTCATATGTTCAGATGTTTGGATGTTTAAATGTTTAGTTGTTTATATGTTTGTATTTCACCGGATCTCGAAAACGGCTCTAACGATTCTCACGAAATTTAGAACAGAGTAGGTTTATAATATAAAGATTCAATTGCGCTAGGTCTCATCCCTGGGAAAGCTAGCTGAAGGACATTAAAAGGATAATTATTATTTATCCTTGGAAAAACAGCTGATAATAATTATTTCGTCGTCTGTTGGTGATGGAAGTGAGTGAACGAGTTCATGTGTGTGGGACTGTGTCGAAATTATGACTCAGCTGTTGAACTTTTGTAATCATTCAATCAGGTACTTAGTGTCGGTTGCAAAAAAGCCGGGTTATTTTCAATCCTGATTAATTCCAGTAGATCCATCTTTTTGAAATGGTCTTCTCTGATTTGGTTCACGTGAAGTTATTCAGGATTAAAATTTAACCGGCTTTTGTTTAACTGGGCCTTTGTGAGGGAAGTTTTTGCATTCCTCTGGGAATTAATCTCAATTTACTGTGATGAGATAGAACATTTCTGTATGAATGTTACTATAATTTCTTCTTTCATAATAAATATTTCATGCTTTTGTACTCCAGAGCGAAGCTCGGTCCTCGATATTCTGATAGTAAACGCTGACTTAATAAGATTATGCTCATTTTTGAATTGTTACATGACTAGTTAAATTTGGTGGTGACAGAATGGTATCAATTGCATTTGCCCGAGAACATTTATATGGAGAATTTGTTGAATAATCTCAAGTTTATAATTATATAACTCAATTTTCAAGTAGATTGAGTTGTGATCGTAACTATGTTTGGATGAAGCAATGAATAAGCATTGAAAGGCAATCAATCATGAGCAAATATGTTCCTCTCTGAAAAGTTACAGTGACATGTTCATTGATTTGAAATGCACGGTTTACCCAAAAAAAGATCCAAGGTGTGGAATAAAATTCTGTTCAAATCAATTCAATATGATTGCCTTCTCGTGGTTATATCAACCCGAACAATCTTACCTAATTTATGATGTTGAATTCTGTATTCATCTACCATAGAGGAATCAAATACCTACAATTTTCAATTTAAAATTCTCATTCAGTGGAATGATGTTTGAACCCAATTCTCTAATCGAAATTCTCGCATTTCTTCAGACATGGCATTAGTTCCTCAAAAATGGAAATTCATAATCCGCGACAAAATTCAATATCATGATCTTAATCCAGATTCAATTTTCGCTTTTGATGAGAGGCTACAATCAAGGTCTTTCGCAGACGCGAGATTTAAAAGGGTGAAAAGACGAGAGGATGAAAATCTTTCTTGATCTCTCACTCCATTTCACTTTCTCTCACAAACCCTCCCTGTCACTCTCTCTCTCTCTTTTGCTCGGAGGATTGTCTCATGCACTCTGCAGACTCAACAAGAATGAGCATTGAGGGCACTTTTTACTCCAAGATGATAAAGAGAGGGATTATGAAGATCCTTTGAACGTCAAGTGATTGTACGTCATCAGTACTCAACAGGTATTATATAAAAGAAAATCTCTCTCAAATGCGTTGAGGTTATTCATTTTGAAGGTATAAATCCTTCTTGAAGATATCCATGGAATGTAAGTAATAGAGCATATCATGTTTCTACACCTCCCATTTCCTCCTATTTGAAAGATCTGTAGTAGTGATATTGAATTCTTAGCTTGTTGGTAATAACATGAATTTTATCGACTGATTCTACATTGAATGCAATGTTTCGAATTTCTATACGCAGGTATCTCCCATGGGCATCGTTCTTGGAAAATTCTTTGCATTTTGTTGATTGTTGTACATTTGAGGAAGATCAAGTATTGGATTCGAGATGAAAAACTGTCATATCTGAGAATCCTATTATAGCAATTTCTGTATATTTATATCTGGTTATTTTTATATATTGCTATTTATGTTCAACGGATCTCGAAAACGGCTCTAACGTTTTTCATGAAATTTGGAACATGATAGGTTTATGATATAAAAATTCGATTCCAATAGGTTTCATCCTTGGGAAAACTCGCTGAACGACCTTAAAAGGATAATTCATCTTCGACTGAAACAGCTGTGGATAGTAAAAAAGTGAGTGAGTATGTGGAAAATCAAAATATCTCATCCCCGAAATTCATAAGATGACATATAGCCAGCTGTGAAATATAAACACGATCATTCTAGAGAATTGTGTTCTGTTTATCAATAAAATATTGGGGCACCGAGCTTCACTCGTTACTTATTTATTGACTTTTGAAAAACCGAACACAATCCTTTAGAATGATTGGAGAAGGACTAACAGGCACAGCCCAAAACTTTTTCTTCCCGAATTTCGTTTTATACACTATAAATAGTCGAGAAAGTAGGTTATGTTCCATACACTTGAATTCAGGTTCAATTTTCTGTTCAAACATTTGAAAACAAAAAAGTTCTAATTGAGATTATTTACAAACCAAATTGAATAACAAAATAACACTCACTAATCACTTAACATTGTCAAATAATGATCAACTTTGAAAAATATGATATACTTTAGTTTAGGAGGATAATCATGTCATGTCAACAAATCAGATTATGTTGATCTAGTCGATTAAATTGTCTAGCTCGATAACATTTCTCGCTGATTGATTATGATTACACAGCTGGAAATAATTCTCTCTCTCTCCCACACAGGCACACGCATCTTCTGTTATCGAGAGACGACGAAATTATCATCTGTTTTTTCATGGATGAATTATCCTTTTCATGTCCTTTAGCGAGTTTTCCCAGGGATGAGACCTAGGACAATCAAATTCTTATATCATAAACATAGTAGGTTTCCAAATTTCGTGAAAATCGTTAGAGCCGTTTTCGAGATCCATTGAACATTAATAACTAATATCGGAGGACCGAGCTTCGCTCTGGAGTGTAAAAGCATAAAAAAGTTGTAACGAAAGATTGAATTTATAGATCATATTTATTTATTCACTTTCTCAGTCGTACAATTATTTTTACAGTTATATGAGGAGGCACAACAGGCTTATGCCCAAAACTGTCCCTTTCCAAATAAATACTTCAGTCCAAATCAAACTCTAGGTTAAGCTACTATCACTTATCAAAATAGCAATTTATTCACACTTCAAGAAACAAACACATCATCAATTACAAATAGATATACTATGATTTCGATTAAGAATGATATGCTATGTTTGCTACAGTATTTGTTAATATACTATGTACTATTCTACACTAACAGCATCTAGTTATTATTTTGAACTTTCTGAAGTAAACATGTTTTCCAAAAAAAGAGAGAAATAAACGAAAATTATTTTTTCTTCCTGAATTTTTTTCGTGAGATCAGCTGAATGATCCCACACATGCACTTCTTCACACACTTCCATTACAGACGACAAAATTTCCAGCTGTTTTACCAAGGACGTATTTATCCCTTCAATGTCTTTCAGCGAGTTATCCCAGGTTTTCGACCTAGTGCAATCGAATTTTCATATCATAAACCTACTTTGTTCCAAATTTCGTGAGAATCGTTAGAGCCGTTTCCGAGATCCGGTCACATACAGATATATAAAAGCATCTAAACATATAAACAGAAATTGCTCGTTTAATAGTTTAGGATATAATCAGATAACCAGATAGCCAGATATGAAAATATAAACAGATATACAGAAATTGCTCGCTCAATATAATAGGATAAAAATAACGAGCGGAGCTCGGTGCCCCGATATTAGAAGATTAATGAAGGATTATTACAAATTAATTATTATAAGACGTTCCATAATGAATTTCCATTATCTTGGAAAATATAACTCAAAAATTATAACTCAATTTTCATTCATCTCTCAATTAAAAATGATCCTTATGTGAATGTAGATTGATCCATCAATCAGTAGCTTAGTCAGGTTCAGGAGCAGAAGTGTGTGCAATTCCAAGAAAAAAATTTTTTTAAGAATATTCTTTCCTTAAGGGAATAATGCTCCAGATCTCTATAGCAAGGCTTAAAATTGGTGTATCAGTTCATTACCTTGTGTTACCAGTTACAACAATGATTAAGACGAAATCTCTCTCCCTCTCTCCGTGAGTTATTATTGTTTATCTTTTTCAATGATGAGAGAGATCACCTCGATCAAATGCCAGTAGAAAAATGAAGGTTGTTCAGAAAAGACTAATTAGAATGGATCAATAATTAGTCCATTAAAATTGAGATTTAATTTATCCTTTCAGTGGAAGAGTCTCACGGTTATACTGATTTATCAATTGAATTGATTATATTCCCTGATTATTGGTGATTGATCCATTGTCAATCACCAATAAGATGATACAAAAAATCAGTGAGACTCGAAATCCTGGTATATCAAATGCCAAGTTCCCTCTGACACTTGTAACGTATCAAAATCTGATGGGTAAATAAACTCCCTATTTGAAAGAAATTTATAGGTCTAAAGTGGAATAATAAGTCTTGTATCGCCAAATGCGATAACGTTTTAAAAGATTAGATAATATCAGGTATCATGGCTAAAATTAGAACAGCCGAATAGCAATAGAAATAATTTGCTACTTATATAATATTATATAAAGTATTGAAAATTTGAGGTTAGGCGTAAAATATCTATTGGTCGGCGACATAATGAAAAGTAGAACTTGCCCACTTGCCTGCCAACCACTACCATGGAATGTCACCAAAATTTGTAGAGCACAATACCCTTATTGTACATTTTAAAGACTTAAAGTTTTAATCTAATTATTAAATTTCCATAAGACTTTGTGATGCTGTTTTAAAGCAAAAGTCATGCAAATATTTATTTAATCCCTTGGAAGAGACGACTTCGGCCACCAACAATCCAGGACTATCAGGAATTTCGGATCGTCGCCGACAACTTATAAAAATTCAGCACGTGAGTGAAAAATAGTTGAAATAAAAATAGGGCGCCCTCAGTGCTTCGAATGAAATAAAATAAAAGCTAGCTCGTCGGAAAGGATTTAAATATTAAGAAATTAACACAAAAAAACTTGCGCAAGTCTTGAAAGGGTATAAGAAATACTTGTAAGAATGAGTCAATTTATATATCAAAAGTACATCAATTAAGAGAATATAAGTTCTAAGCTTGTAATGCTAACATTCACCCAATCATTGATTTTATAATACAATTCGTAATAATATAATGTAGCTCTGGTTCTTGGGATAAATTGATTTATCTAATTCCATCAGGTGCCGAATCTTACACCCTGAGATATATATATTTATTATCGAGAAATTTATTGGGAACTATAGAAATTAATGTATATATAATTATTGATTTGTCAATTTACCATTCTCTGATTTGGGAAATAATATGTAAAGTAGGATTATCCAAATCGACAAGCAACAGCAAGTTGATGTCAAAGCTGCATGCAAATACATGCATATGATCAATGAATTGAAAAGCACATGGTAAAGTTTCGTGCTATAGAACTGAAAATAGTGTACTGATCTGTGATATTTTATTTGATTTTGTTCTTGTTCTATTGTATATTTTGTTGCTCTATATATTTTCGATATTGACCTGATTTTTTTAAAATTATTTTTCTAATATATGTATCAAATTTTTTATGGTGTACCATTCATTTTTACTCCCCAATACCATAGAGTATAAATCTTATAATTATATATTCGTTAATAATCAGTATTAAATTATTGCAAGAGCTCCTGTATGAGCCTATTAAGATTTTAATGAAATTGTATCCTAGAAAACCACGACCAGATTTTATAGTATTCAATTCTCATGCTCTACCGATTTACGCCAAGCCGAGGCGAATCGTTATTCATAAAAAAAAAAATAACGTCATACACTTAAAGTCAATAATGCAATTGTACCTCCCTAAAAATCCACAGTATAACCTGTTCCACTATCCAATTGACAATGAGAATTTGAACTACTCACAAGAATGAATGTCCTTCGACAATTGTATAAGATTTATCCGATTGGAAATGCTCAAACCGAAATTCTAAATAAATATCACTTAAAAATTAACGAAAACCGAATGATTATGAGAAAAAATAACGCTTGAATACAATTTCGACGCTGGAGGAATTCCAATAGTGCTTTCCAGAACGACGAGGAGTATGTTGGTTCTCCATGTAAAATGATGTGATATTTGAACATATTATGAAATCGAGAATCTCTTATCAGAATTCGTCAAAACTGGAGACTCCAATATTGAGGTCAGTAGTTTTTCGAACAATGTGTGTATTGAGCTTCAGAAGGACGTGTTAACTATACTCATAGTGAACTACTATAGAGTAATCATTATACTCATTGGATGGCTCTAATGAGTTGAAACTAGTTGTGATTTGATATAGTAAAAGGGGTACCTGATAACTTTTATAGTGTTTCAATAATTTCAGTAGCCCTATAGAGAAGAGAAAAGTGAGTGGACTACTATACTCTATACTACAGTTCATAACTTTCTAAACACAATAACAAACAATATCCTTTGGACACCTCGTTTGGCGACCCTAAATTCTGCAGTTTATTTGAAGGTGCATGCTATGAAAAGCCGGTGATATGAGTTTGCACCTTGCTGCGGGACTCACTCATAACAAGCGTTGATTTAGGACACTGTTGCTATCGATTTCCAAGTGTAGACGTGCGACGTGTCACAAGTAACACTTGCAAGTGTCACAAGTAGAATGTGCAACGTGTCACAAGTAACACCTGCAAGTGTCACAAGTGCCACGTGCGACGTGTCACAAGTGGCACTTGCAATTGCGTCCAGGCTCCTTGAAACGTTAAACTCATTAGGAAAGCGCTTATGGAGGAAGATTGTGACAAGCTTTAAATCTATCACGTTACTAGACACAGGACAGATTGAGTGCCTCCGTTGCAAGCCAAAGAAAAAGTCCATTGGTGGAGTGGAGACCGCAGCAGCTATAAAACAAGAGCCTGCCGTGATTAAAAGTGTCTCTGACATTTTATCCCCTTGTTTTCGCAGCACGCAGCAAACAAAGAAGTTGCAAGACGGAGAGAGTGGGAGGCAACATTCATTCAGAAGTTGTAAATTATGTGGAACGGAAGAGAAACTTTGATTGGATTTTTATACTGTACTGTCACAGGAGAGCCATGGATCCACAGGACACACTTAACGATTGTAATGTACTGTAATACTTTATCTCTAATGATTTTAAACTGCCTCAAGAGTAGAAAAACTGCGCTGTTATTGAATAAAAGTTTGGAAGCGGTTAGCGAATCTTAAACAAACTTTCTATTCTCTCCCAACTGGCAGAAGAGATAAATTATTGTTTTCCCATAACCTTCCTCAAGGAATCTCTCTTGCACAGTGGAAAGTTCCTTACTCGTGGATTCAAAATGTGGAAGTGGGAGTTTAATGTCATAAATCCTGTCACAAGTTCATAAAACACGCTTGAAAGCTATTCATTCTGATTTTTCTACATTGAATAATTCAAGTTATATTGTTCAGGCTATCACCATATTGAAAATCCTATATTGCTACTTATGCAATATGAAGTAGAATATAATAGAGAAAATATAGTATAGAATTACTAGTCTATGATAATAATCGGTAATAATAAAGTGTTAGCAATTGTAAGTGATTTTGAATTTATAAGATTAATCTAGTAGATATTCACCATTAGTAAATATTTATATCTATCATAGCAATGATGGAATATTGATAATTTTTCCAAGTTATCATTTCAAAAACGAATATTATTTAGAATCATTTCTCTATTCTGGAAGAACTTGTTCTATAGAAGTATATATTGATGATAATTTCAGGAAATCACTTAACACTGAACAGCAAACAACCGATATTCAGCTCTATTGAACGTCACTTTCCTAAAGGTACGTACAGATTTACGCGCCGCGAACACTTTTAATCAGATGCCAAGCTTTTTATATCTGTATCTTACCGTTTCTGTAAAAATACAGATATAATCAGCTGATTAAAAGTGAATTGCTCATGTTCGCGGCGCGTATATCTGTACGCACCTTAAGGCACAGCCAAATCTTTTCTCACTCATAAAATCTACCGTAATTTCTAATCTGGACAAATTTTCCTCACATCGCTTCCAAAACTTGCTTTAAAGATTGACTAGATGACACCCACACATATGATTTACATAATTATATAGAATAACATAACATAGGCTTATAGGTGTGCATTGACAGTAAAATAGGGGCTATCAGTTGGCTCTGAGGCTTATCTCCATTCCGCTCGCAGCATCCTGACACAGTTAGTGGGTGTGGGGTGTGTGAGAGGAAGAAGGGAGTATGATTGTGATGAGGAGGAGTGGGCTGGAGAAGCAGCAGTTGAAACCCTAGAGATGGAGATGCAGGTAGAGGTACAACTCGTGAAACCCTAGAGGTGGAGGTAGCCTGGTGGCACATATGGATCACGCTGCGAATATACGTGATCATTGTGGAATTGTATTGGAGAACGATTCAGTTGCGAGTTGATACTCTTGTTGCTTGCCCTGAATGTTAATATACCTTTCGAGTGAGTATTTTGTTGACTATAGTGTGAGCAAATTCGATAGTATTCGAATACATATACAGTCAGGCTACTATGCAAACACTCTAGGAAATGTATTTGTCGTATTCAGTATACGTTCAGCAGTGGTATTCCCACATTAGTATGAATTCTATTAGTACTCAGCGGCGTGGAGTATGGGGTTTTTATTTATTTGAATATTTTCACTTTATAGCAAGTCGAAAATATGAATAATTTCTCAAGAATTAACTTAGAAAGAGGTTCAAGAACCTTTAGTCTACGATTCCAGTAGTATCTTTAATCGTTGTAAAAATTTTAATACTGAATCCGATTCGTTTTGATAAAGGAGATTCTCTTGTCCCTTTCCTCTTGGTTTCAATCTCTACCAAATGTTATTAAGGTTGCAAAATTCTACTCATGCCAGACTTTAAAATAAAAAATTAATTCGTTCATCAAGAATAATATCTTTTTCAGATATGAAATACAGTGATCTACGAATAGCTGAACTAAAAACCTTACACTGAAATTACAAAACATACACAAGGTACTCAATAAATAATAATTCAGATACTCAATAATTTTGGTCAGTCAGCTATAGTCAGTCGAATATAATTATACCTTCTTCCAGCTTGATAATAATAGATGATGTAGTTGTATCACCTTGTTACATTTTTATAATACTAGTAGTATAGTTTACCTAATTCATTCGTTCCCAAGCTCCTTTATACATAGAAGTGAATAAAGAATCTTCCTCATCACTAACTATATTATATAAAGAAAAAGAGTTGCCCAGTGACACTGTGATAGAAAACTCATATTCCAATAGTTTATAACCAACCTGTCATTAACTACCCTAATATCAGTTCATCAAAGGTCTGCAGATAGTATTGTATTCAGGACAGTACAAAAAATATCGGAATCCAACTAGCATAGAAAATTTTCTTCACATAATCGTAGAAATTTGAAAGTAAGATTTTCTCCACTCGTCAGTATGCAAGAGCACCATAGCGTATCGTTTTTCACTTTTCAACGAAGATTATCATCAATTCCACACGCATTACGAGGGCCCACAGCAAAATAGAATATCAAAAGATCCGGTTTTAGACGTTTTTATCTCGTTTAGCAGACACACAGATGTGCTTCCACCTATTCAAACGGCCATTCATCTGCACACAAAACAAGCGTGGGTCTCTGAAATATTGTTCGGTGTTTCCGCGGTTTTGTTCATGTTTTAATGTGTGAGTGTGTATTTTGAAGGAAGAGAATGAATTACCTCCGTCGACCAACGGTTTCTATCGCGCCTCTTGCATGCGTCTGTTCTATATCGTTCAGTGTTTCAAAATCGTATTTTTCTTATTCTCCGAATATCAGTCTTCTATCTATCTATTTGGAATTTTGCACCACCTAGGAAATATTAACTTCATGAAGTATGTATAGAAATTATTCATTCTAGAAGACAGATATGGTACCCGACGTACAGTTTGAGAAGAAACTTTACCTTAAAAATCATTGCTTTCAGTTTGAAATAATGAGAATGCTGGCTCGATGAAACTGCACTTTCATTAGTTGAAAATAGAACAATATATGATTCTGAATAATTTTTAATACTTTGATTCCGGATTCAACAGCAAAGAAAGTTAAACAATGCTTTTGTGCTCATGAACACTATATTTAATCTGAAGTTGGGTTTCTGGGTATTATGAGAGGCACGAAGGAGGAGATAAAGATTGGTGAATGGAAGCCACTGCCTTCCATTTTATTATTGATATCTGTTCATTTTTTATATTAATTATATATCCACTACATTCATGAATATTTTACTCTTCATACATCGTAGTCATGTATTCCAAGTATTTCAAGTGCAGCTGTACATTATGTGATTACATTGAATACATTATGGAGCCTTCCCCCTTTAAACAGTTCCTGTACGGGATTGCCAATCGTTAGTGAGTAAGATTCTTCTTACTTTTGTAGTCATGATTTGAAATTATATTGATTTTATTGGTTTGCTTCAATGATGTAATAAGATTTATATTAATTTTCGATGTGTTATGCTCAAGTTATTCCTTGTGAGGTATAAAAGTGAATGATTAGTTGTAAAAAATGAAATAGTCTCATAATTCGCTTTCAACAGACAGTAAAAAGTTTTCAAAACCACGATAAAGCATGAAAGTTTTGAAAAGCAAAGTTTATGTGAACTCAGTTCATTATTCATACGCTAGCAGTGTTCAAGCTTGTAGAACATTTTTATCCGAACAGAATATTCCAAACGAACAAAACTTTCATTTAATGACAGCTGTGAGTTGGAGTGCAGTAAGTTGTTTTGGATGAGCTGCTCTAGAAGTGGTACAAGTGTGATAGATTACAGGGCTCTTCTCAGGACCATGAACAAATTATCCGGTCAGATGCTTCAATTGTTAAGCCATTTATTGGAAAAACATCCATCTTGTTTCATCTCAACTCCTGATGCCCGCAAATACACTTGATGGTCTTGGACGGGACGGCTGAACTGGGATAGGGTACCTATTCACTTGATAAATGGTCGTTGCTCGACACAAAGGTCTAATGAGTGGAAACGTGCTGCAGCCGCTGTCTCGGCGGCTCACTATTGACAGAGGTTAATTCCCTAAGTCAAGAAACTGTTTCGATTTGTCCGTGAATTTGTGCTTTAGTCAAGTGGTGCTCAGCTCTAGCCATACAACTTGCACAATCCTCTATTCAACAATTAACTTTTCATCTGTTGTTTGAAAACTCGGAGAAAGAGTTGATTTTGGTCATGCACTGAAATGAGTTCAGCTGTGTGATAGAAAACCATTCTCTCACCATTCCAAATGTTATTTGCTATCCTCTTGTGGAATATATCACAGATCATTTCAAGCAAACTATTTGAACTATCTGATTGAAGCTGTCAAATTGGGTCGAGAGTCGAGGAAATATTATGTCAAATTCGTGTTAATCAATCAATTATCTATTTCCAAGTGAATGATCACTGAAAACTCCCCAATCAGAAGTAGACCATCAAAATAATCATCTCAAGTATATTATGTTGATAATATACCAGGAAATCTTTCAAAATGTTCTCATTCCAAGTTTGATAGCGTGCTCTTTAATTTCTTACATATATATCTACTAAATCACTCTTACTGGGAACTTCTAAATCACTTTCAACTTATGACTAGTTAAGTTTCTGATGATATAAGGCTTTAATATTATAATTTGAGCTTTCGCCTTGTTTGAGAATTTGACGTCTTTTGAGATGGGTATTCTCATTTTGATTATTATTCAGTTTGCTGAAAATAAGCTTATGGAAAATAAGCTGGGAGTAATGGAAAAGAGTCCATCAGTTCGCTTCTTCAAATACCCTCCTCTTCTGGTCCATATTTTTGATGATTGAAATTTATGAGTGACGTGGAACGTGCATCTCGTAACTGTAAGCTAAGTAACTTCGCACATCAACACTTCTACCTACGTAAGAATTAGAGCTTTTCTCATAGAAGAAAAGCAAGATCGTAAAGAGAAGACAGTGCGAAAACTGTAATGAAAGCAACTTCAGCCACAAACTACAAACAGCTTCCCGGGGAAAAAAGCTAGAAGACGCCCGGCCGTTGGCAAGAAAGTGTGTGCGAATGGCTCCATCTGTTCTCAGCACAGTAGTTGGGCCTCCTGTCTCAGAATAACATACAATGCCACTGTACTGACTGATGAACGTACTCTTATTTATGTACCTCGAGAAATATGTACAAAGCAGCTATTGAAATACATTACAACAACAGAAAACTTTATCCACACTCAGAAATTGCCCTCTTTTAAAACGTTCTGCTTGATTGCTAGAGATCAACGAGTTGAAGTTTATGTTATGTTCATAAAAATTAGGCGAAAATCTAAACGTACTCATATTTTCATTCTTTTTCTACTACGTTGAGTTGAAAAATAAGAAAACTAGCGTATGACAGATATACAACACATATGAAGCTCATGAGTCTCAAATGCCTATTTTATAAGTGCTTAATAAGCCTATTTATAAGTGCCTATTGATATGCCTATTCAATAAGTGTATAATATACACTGTCTGTTTACAATTTGAAATGTTATGTAGTTTTTGAACAGGAGAACATACTGACCGCCGTCATTTGCTAGTCCATTCAGCGTGCAGCATTTGGAGGCGAACTAGCGTTACACATAATTTGAGTTATAGAAATTGATTGCTGGAAAATTTTTGATATTGAAGAAGATTTAGACTCGATCTTTCAATTTTCACAAAAAAGCATTTTCAAAATCATCTTCACCATTAAAAAATGTCCAAAATTGCTCAGATAGTAATCTATCACATATAAACAATCCAAAGATAAAATTTCTGTTTGAAATTTGCACCCGAAAAACGTTCAACTATGTTGCTAAGATGGTTACTTTTTCAAAGAATTGATACGTTATAAGGGAGGATACGTTATTAATTAGGAAAATATAATGAGACACGTGGGAGGAGAGTGGAATTGTCAATTCTGCTTTGAGGGAAGAGAGGAATACAAAAACAAAAATTATTCTCATTCAGACTTCCTTCTTTGAAACGTTGCTTCCCCTATCATTTTTCTCAATAACTTTTACACTACTATATTAAGATTATTCTCACGATTTTTTATAATTTTAATAGCTCAACATGAATTTGTATTTGCATGATAAAACAGTTATCGATTGCACGAGAACCAAAATCATGCTGGCATACTAGCAATTGTATTTTAATACCTAGAATCACTCATATTGGTTATCAGTGTATTGAAGTAAACGCTTTTCTAGCTACGATTTTTCATCAGAGATAAATTGATCGAATATAAGAACGAAGGTTGATGTTTTCAAAAATGTTGATCTATCCTAGTTGTATAAAAAACAACCAGTAATTTGAGATGATACAAAATAAACTAAATATAAAAAGAAATAACTATGAGTGGTATAATCCCTCCTCTCTACATTTGCACCCAGAGTACCTGACGCTCTTGTTGCACCAATGCAAACTTCCAGGAAGTTCAATTCTACTAATTTCCAATCAGTTGAACTGATTGTTATTGTCATCATATCTCACATTGCTCAGATGAATTATAAATGGTGAATCTTCAGAGTCACCCAATCATAAATAGATAGGCTATGATGATTCTACAATACATGAATGATAATATTCGCTTCTGCTACACTGCACATGGCAAAAGAGCGACAATTACAGAGTGTCTAGTCATGTAGGATTAATCCAGTTTATGTGAGGGTATTGTCATTCAGAACTTCAAACGCACATGTGACTATGTTGGCTCGGCCTAACTCATATTTCGTTTATCAAGTAGTATTAATTTCATCGATGCTATAATTCAACTTTCATGATAATATTATAATATATACGACCACGTGGATAACAAAGTACCTTCTATTCATCATATCAATTATTAAATACCTGTATACGATAATTCAATTCTTATATCATAGTTTATATGGGTCACACAGTTCATATCCAGGATCCTACGCAATATGAACTATATACGAGATCGATATATGATAAAATTTTAATAATTTCAAACTCGTATTATTATGTCCATGAATGGATTACATAAGAGGATATCGTACAAGCGCATACAACATGCATCTTTATGTTGTCAGTACTATTCAGTATTATGTTGTCAGTATTAATATATATCACTTAATAAGTACATTTAAATCACTAGCTGTCAGATAGAATAATCATTTTTGTTCCACTATGAATTTATTCAATGCTTCTTCCTCAGGATTCATTTTAATAATATAGTTCATATCAATAAGTAAGTTGAGACAAAGCAGCCTCTTTTTGGTAATTGAATTTCAATCATCAATAAATTAGAAATCCAGTTTGTGTTTACTCATTCAACCACGAATTTTACACGGAAAACTTTTTAAATATTTTCCTAGTGTTGATAAAGAGTCTAAAGAAATAGTAGGCCTACCAATGTATACGATTTTTTATATTATTGTCCATAGAATCAAAAATGAATGGAGAATTATATTTTTCGTGCAATATTCAACTAATTTTTGATAATCAACTAACATATATCAATTATTAGCAAAAACAATTTATGTTTAACGAAGAGTGATTGATCTTAATGAATAGTATAAAGTATAGGCCAAGGAGAATATCTATATTTATATACAAATAAAATGCAGGTAAAAACAACAGGCATTCACCTAAAACAGCTCTAAACCTTAATTTGGAATATACAGTCTAGAGGTTATGTAAAAATGATAACTTAGTACAAATACTATCTTGAGTATGAATGTATAGAACTATTGA
This sequence comes from Nilaparvata lugens, assembly GCF_014356525.2. Taxonomy (NCBI): domain Eukaryota; kingdom Metazoa; phylum Arthropoda; class Insecta; order Hemiptera; family Delphacidae; genus Nilaparvata; species Nilaparvata lugens. The sequence goes on from NC_052508.1 coordinate 3,880,828, forward strand.
TATGTTGAGAGTGAAAAGTAAGGAGCATATATTGGCCAATTTAGGCTACTGATGGTATCATCATAAGCAATAATGATGACTTTTGTTCGAGTCCTATTCTCCTTGTTCTTCCAAATGATGCAGAACCAGCCTTGTATCGCGGCTGCTACTTATCAACAAACTTCGACAAGCGCGCTAATCATGGGCCCAACCACTACTGAGCGATTACTTCCGAATTGTTTGCCGGAATAAGTGTATAACTTCGATAAATTGCAACGCTTGGCTGGCGAAGAACGGAGACGTGACCCAAAGATGAAAGCGCTTGATTAGAATCCTAAATGTGGTTGGAGTGTCAAAGAACTTTCGGGAAGAAAGGCTCATGAATTGCAGCAGTTCGGCTGCAAAGAAGAAGGGAGGAGAGAAGTGAAGCCGGGTTGTTAGGCGAAAGTAGTGAAAAGGAAAGGAATGGCTGCAGAGAAAATAGACAGGCAGCATAGTGAAGAAACAGGAGTTTCAAAAGGCAGTGAAGCCGCCTTCTCACGAGCTGCAACTACGCGAAAAGAAAAAAATGGAGACGGCTCGTTTTGGTTACTAAACTCCTTTCTCGACAAATTTTTCTACTTTTACTATATATTCACGGACCTGAGTTTTTTCTCATTGGTTATAAATCAATATCCTTCTCTTTAATTCTCTATTCTGTTGTGGATGTTCCAGGTTTCTACTTGTAGGCTACTAATATATTCTATGATACATTTAATGAACTCTTTTTACGTCGTATATTTCAACATTAAAGATATGAAAATAGTCTTTTTATTCTTTCAATTGATAATATCCATAAATATGATAGAAAACGAAATATATGGTGGATTGTATAGCCACAATTGAGTGGTCCGAGACGTCGCAAATTCACCTGCTATTGCTAGAAATGGTAGTGGGTACGAATCATGAATCTCACAGAAATTTTTGTCGGCAACAGCAAAAATAGCTTTTTCTAGAGTTTTTAAAGAGTTTTATCACCAAAAATTCCGTCACAAATCATCAACCCGAATTTCTCTGTTTATGAAATATAATCCTCATCAAACTTGCAATTTGTGTATATGAATCTTATCATTTTATTCAAGTTTATAAAATTATTCTACGAAAATTCTATTGATATCATCGTAATTACTCTATACAATTTCAATAAGTCATGAATAATCGTTATCGCACCACTACTTCCAGACAAAAAACTGGTTCACTTCAACAAATAATGAATATTGGCATATTGTCTATAGTAATGAGCATTTCAATGCAACGCAAAATAATTCATTTGGATTTTGAATTATCTTATTGATCAACATACTTATCTTATCAATTAACGAGCTATTTAATTATAGCCTGTTTTTCATTTCCGACTACTGTCTTGTTTACTCCAATAAATAAATACATTTGGAAAAATCTTTTTAGAGAAATCAGAGGACATATTTTAAAATGTGAAGTATTTCTACGTGCATTTCGATAATTTTCCCTTTAATTGATTTCAATAACTTTTCAATGAACGTGCCTTTCAATCATGTGAGAATACAATCATAGAGAATTGATTCATAATCAAACGAATAATCGATACTCGTCAAAATTTCTCATAACATTCAAATATGAGTTGAAATTGAATTTCCCTGCCCGTGCCTATTCAGTGTACATGCATGAATGCTTGCACGAGTCGAGATGTCAGCACACAGAGAACGAGCTTTTAACTCGACTGAGAATGGGGTTTAATCCTGTTGAATCCCTTGAGGTGAGACATGCATGCTACAACGCAAACGCAAAACTCCTCCGACTTCCTCATCAAGATGAATTGTGCTGGAAAAATATTCACCTATACTAAGAGGACTCCATCTCAAGATTTCAAATATGAAAAAGGATAATGGGAAGGAAGGGAGTAGAATCGTGACAAAAAGGTTGGGTGATTGCGAAAAAGCAAAAGGGGGAGTAGTAGCACACTGCACACTGCACAGAGCTCAGTGCACACTGAAAACGCTGCAATAGGGAAGTAAGTGTAGTTGTCTCGTGCTAATAATTCCGGCGTGAATCTGCATTGTGAATAGTGTCCATTGTTGGGAATTCGCAGACTTTTCACGAATTCATCTCCAGCTGGAAATGAATAATTCGGATTGAAGTCGACGAAAAGGGGCTGTGATGATAGTGATTGAGGCGAAATCCAAGTTGAAGTTTCTCTCCAATGATGATTCTCAGCCTCAATAGAGAATAATTTCCAATGCAGAAAAGGAACTAGATACGATACTTTTGAACAAAATCAATGCTTCAATGCTTCATTATAGGAAATTTGGAACAAGCTTGAAGCTAGGGATTAAAAATAGTATATAATAGGATCGAATGTGTGAGTTGTGAAAAATTAAAAATTGATAAGTTGAATTTTCAGTGATGGATCAAGATACAGAAAATCTTTTGATAGTTGAGTGACAGTTTCAATTTTTCAATCCATTGGAAAAAAAGATACATCGTAGTGAATGTGGTGAATCAGTGTGCATGCGACAGGCACACTGCCCAAAACCGCACTCCACACAAAATAATACAGAAGAAAAAATCTGGTGTGGTACACTCACACAACTTTCCTTGCTCATTGAACTATTTAAAATTTTACATCTATTTTCGCTTAAAAACCTTTCCCCTTATTTTGATCAAATATTTCTCTTGTAAAAAAACATCCACGGAACAAAGTGCCCTTTTTATAACCCTACCTTAAAATTTCTAATATAGTTCGCTAAATAAACCTAAGCGTCATTATCAAACGAGAATAATTTAGGGGAATAACATAATGACGATTGACGGCAACATATTTGCAACTACGATCAGACTACCGTATATGTGTATATAAAATTGTTTTCAGAGTACTTTTTCCTTTATGTAAATTGTGAAATTCGATGATTTTTTTGAAATTCGTCAAAACAGCTGTTCTACAGATGAAATATCTTGACTATGACTGTGTTCTTTTTATAAACTGCTCTACCTACCCACGGTATATGGAAGAAGAAAAAGTAAAAACCGTGTTCCTACCTACCTCATGCACGAGAAGGAGTTTACAAAGTCCATTTCTCAAGGATTGGGTGGACCCCATTAGTACCCCAGGAAAAAGACTCATGTCAGTTGATAGAGCTAATAAATAACTATACAGGGGATGGATTTGAAAAAAATCGTTAGAGCCGTTTTTGAGAAAATCGTGAAAAACATGGATTTTTAGTAACTGTCATTTTTCTCAAGAATATTACAGAGCTCCTGCAATTTTCTCAGAAATGAGACTCATGTCAGTTGATAGGGCTTATAAATAGCTATCCATGGTATAAATTTGAAGAAAATCGTTTGAGCCGTTTTCGAGAAAACCGTGAAAAACATGGCTTTTTAGTCATTATTCGCCATTTTTCTCAAGAATATTACGGAGCTCCTGAAATTTCCCCAGAGATGAGACTCATGCCAGTTGATAGGGCTTATGAATAGCTATCTATGGTATGAATTTGAAGAAAATCGTTGGGGCCGTTTTCGAGAAAACCGTGAAAAACGTGGTTTTTTAGTCATTATCCGCCATTTTTCTCAAGGATATTACAGAGCTCCAGAAATTTTCCCTGAAATGAGACTTATGCCAGTTGATAGGGCTTATGAATAGCTATCCATGGCATAAATTTGAAGAAAATCGTTAGAGCCATTTTCGAGAAAAGCGTGAAAAACATGGTTTTTTAGTAATTATCCGCCATTTTTTCCGCCATCTTGAATTGAATTTTATTGAATTTATTATTTTCGGGTCCTCATGGTATAAGGACCTTAAGTTTAAAATTTCAAGTCAATCGGTTAATTAGGAATGGAGTTATCGTGTTCACAGACATACACACATACACACACACACACATACACACACACACACACATACACACACACAGACCAATACCCAAAAATCATGTTTTTGGACTCAGGGGACCTTGAAACGTATAGAAAACTTGAAATTGGGGTACCTTAATTTTTTTTGGAAAGCAATACTTTCCTTACCTATGGTAGTAGGGCAAGGAAAGTAAAAAAACAACTTATACAGAAATCAAACAAACTTCAGAATTACATTCTAAATCTTAAAATGAAATACTAATCATTTATATCATTATATTCGTATCGTACAATATAAATAAGTTTAATTAAAATAAGAAAAAAATTAGAATAAGTTCAATATAAATAAGAAATAAAAAGAGTTGACTCACAGTTGGAAAGTTGGAGGAGTTAATTAAATATATATCGTTCAGGATTCACTGTCTCAATCAAGTGAGACATAATTTTGATCTAACTCAATGATGGAAACTCAACAAAGAATTATGATCCAGAATTTCACGATTCACTATTACTCAAATTTACTTGTATGTTATTTTTCAATTGATCATCAACGCTGACTGTATTGATGGTACAGTCGCCTTTCAAGGCCATTCACCGCCATCTCACATCTAACTACTCGAATACATATTATAACTAGAGTTTATAATAATTGAGATTGTACCGTTTGTTATGGTAAGAGGTAGATTTCTCAGTCTGTTAATCCCCGCACACACATCGATTTTTGTTCGTACAATACTTTGCTGTCCTTATGAATTCTATCAGATTAAAAGGAACTTGATAAACATCATCTGTTTGAAATCATCTGTTTAATCTAATAGAAATTTAATATCGGGGCACCGAGCTTCGCTCGTTATTTCTATTTTTTTGATAAACAGAACACAATAAATTCTCTAAAATGATCGTGTTTATATTTCACAGCTGGCTATACGTCATCTTATGAATTTCGGGGATGCGGTATTTTGATTTTTCACATACTCGCTTTTTTACTATCCACAGCTGTTTCAGCCAAGGATGAATTAATTATCCTTCTAATGTCGTTCAGCGAGTTTTCTCAAGGATGAGACCTAGTGCAATCGAATTTTTATATCATAAACCTACTATGTTCCAAATTTCGTGAAAATCATTAGAGCCGTTTTCGAGATCCGTTAAACATAAATAACAAGTTATAAAAATAGCCAGATATAAAAATAGCCAGATATGAAAATAACCAGATATTAAAAACCAGATATAAAAATAATCAGATATTGAAATAACCAGATATATAAAAGACAGAAATTGCTCGCTTGATATAATAGGATAAGGATGGCAAAATACTGTACGAAGAAAAATCGATGTGTATGTGCGGGGCTGTAGGTAGATGAGCAATGCAACATTCAGTTATTGTTGTCGCACAGTATAGTTTTTATCTTGGTCATTCACCAAATCAACAATCCAAAAGATTTGACTGACTTAATTGCGTCATCAGTTGGAAAATGCAGAAGCCAATATAATGGGAGCCAGGAGACAGTCGATAGCCAGGGAACAGTACTGTATGTGGAAAAAAAACATTTGAAACTTCATTCAAGTCTTTTCCAATATTCTAGACGTGAGTACAATTCCATATAAGTAGGGTACTATTTCAAAGCGCTCCACTTATGTGCAGCAAGTATTGTCTGACCAGAACATAATACGAGTTGAACAAGATTGAACACCTGGAGTAACGAGTGAGTGTGCGAATTGGTATTCGCATGGCGTACAGTTGGCGAGCGAGTTTCATGATTAGAAACTGATGCAGCTGAGCAGCAGCAGCAGCAGCAGCGCAAAGAGCCACTGTAACATTTCAAATTAAGGGCGAATGGCGCTGCGTGCTCGGGACGCAGATCGCCTAATGTTCTTCGGAAACTGTCTTACGCTTTGGACATTAGAAGATGCCTCAGAACCTGATATGCTTGCCGCCAGAGCTAGACTAGACTCAACTCAACTCGCCTTTGTAACGCTCTATTTCCGTAACATGTTCTCTTTTCGTGCTCGGAAATCTGATTTTCTTCCGATCAAATGCCATGTAATAGCATTGCATTGATATTTCCCGGACGCCTCACCAACCGACCCTCCACCCCTTGCCTAAACTTTCAGAATTTATGTCGATCTTCAATAGGTCCCAAGGGAACTTTTGAACAATGTTTTTGGAATTTGAATTGTTCATATTGTGGAAATGAGATTGATTATTTAGTTATGGCGCAGTTGAGTTAGGTCATTTTTCTAGTAATTTGAGAATGAGGTCATCTATTAAAGTGAAAAATAGAGTCGGAATAATCCTGATTGAAATAATAAAATCAATCTCGATGCATGTAGATGTAGATGAAGCCAAGTTGATTATCCGACATAGATTGGTACAACTCATCCAAGGTAAGAAGCTTGCTAAGAGTAACAATATTAAATTGATGGGCCTATATCTCATGAATACATAAGTGATTGTTATTTAATTTTCTCTCAGCTTAAACTTACTAATTTGTTAGTTAATCATCATAATGATAAGAATGAGATCAAAGAGGAAGGCTGTTCCATTAACAAAACGAAAAAATCGATCAGAATCGATTCAGTTTTCAAATACCATTGCATCATGTCTATTAAGTGTTGGAGTTGCAGTTCATTGATGAAGATTCAAATATTACATTCTTGATAATTAAGCACAAGTAATGTGTTGAAATGAAATCATTTAATATCCGGTCGACGTGAAGTGAAATGCATGATTACCTAAAAGAGGATTACGGTAAAGTTTTTTCTTCAAATAAAAATAAAATATACAATACATACATATTGTATTGTTTATTCATAATACAATATCACACATACATGCATATACATGAGAGCAGAAAAAACAATTATAAAATTTCTAGGCATTACCAGCAAAAAGAAAAATCTTTGCCCGCTGGTGAGAGTTGCTTAAGAAAATCAAAGATTTGATTCTTGCTACAAAGTTGTATGTTGCTTGAAGATAAGCTGAATTTGGGAATAGGGAATAGGGAATTACATACGATGCCCAGAGTATCATGATTATCATAAAGGGGAACAGTCCAATCACATATTAATGAATAATTATAGTAATCCCAGAATTTAAGCTAAGCTAAAATTTTATGCTAAAAAAGTGGGTCAATCATGACTAGGGACTCAGTTACCAAGTTCACATGCATTGAGATCATTGAACAGACAAAATAGCGCTGCATAGGTCAGCATGTAGAAAATGTGTATGAAGAATCACGCAGGCCATTATCAGAGCAAATAACGATGAAGATAAATTGAGGTGTATTCATGGGATCCCTTGCTTTTTGGTTGTTTTTGTGAGATGTCATTAAAACTATGACTCCAACACTGGGTATATGAGAATGTATAGCTTTTCTGTGAAGTTCAAAATTCTCATATGAAGAAAAAAACGGTTCAAAACAGCCCTAATAAACTTCCGTTCACACGAGACAGAATTATCTAAAACATAGGAGCACTGAATGACACTACCATCACATGCTGAAATAAAAATAAATTTTTGGAGTGGTGAATCCTGTTTTGTGTTGAACTCTACATAAAATATAGCTTTGATCTTGTTTTACTGGCTTAGTACATTAAAAATGGTTACATTGTTGTTCACTGTTTCTGGTATATTTGGGTACGTTGAGAAATAACATGCTCGCAGAAACCAAAATGATGTTGTGCCCTCTCGGCACTCTGATGAAATGAGTTTTAATCAATATTAAGTTTCAACTTATTCATGAACGTATATGCTGATCACATTATTCTCCATTCTTATTAGGTTTCGTATTCTCTACGTACAATGCTTTGACGGGTAATATAGAGGTGTAATTGAGTGACAGAAAGAGCGTCATGGAACAAATGAGTGAAGGGTACTTTTGAAGAGTTATGTAAACCCAATATGAGGGTACAACAAATATTACTTCTCGAAATTTGCAAGTCGTATTCCTCAAGTTGAGTCCATTCATTCGATTGAGAACTCAAACTCAAAAGCTAATTGGCAATATTCACTATTGGTGATCACCGAGCAGTGACCCTATCCCACGAGTTAGAGGGTCTCAGATTAGCTAGATTACAATTTGTACCGCATATAAAATTGGATGAACATAACATAGAAGGTTGTAAAGAAAAATTTTATTTGGCTAACCCTATTTTCTTCTTAGCTAAAAAATAAGAAATGGCACTTGTACCCATTGTATTCTACCCCCTCGTATTTAATAAGTGTTTGAGGGTAAAAGGAGCGGTTAGGGAGGTTGATTTTTTGTTCTTGAATGACAATATGTTGATATTATTAGAAATGTATTGATAATTTTGGATAATGGATACAAATAACCAAAGCTGAAGTACAGGACAAACTGAAAAACAGGATGGAATGAATGGCACCCGGTTTGGTGAGTCACATATAGAAACTCAACTTAGGGAGAAATAGCATAATTAGTTTTTTTATTTCAAGCTAAGTTCTGTACGCCATTCAGGTTCACAGGCTAGCGAATCGATGTTCATAAGCTGAAATGTAAAAAATGCATCTTTTATATATTTCTGAACTAAATATATAGTGAGTGCAAACGAGTACAACTTGTATAGATATTCTACAATCATAGGCCTACACTGGAATTGCTCCATAATCCTTTGAAAAAATATTACCACCAGCTTACACGTCTTCAACAAAGGCTTGGAAAAGCCTTTGAAAAATGCAAAGGTTCAATGAGCTATAAACATGATGTTTTGTTTTACTAAACTTGCTATCCGAAAGGGAATTTTGTAGTTGAATACTTAATGTTGGGCAAATCCCTGATAGGCAAAGCAGTAATCTGTAATTTATGTGCGAGATAACCTGGCCTCTGGTGTATTGTGCTGCAGCCAGCCAGGAGAGAGAATTAAATATCTATTTCTTGCTTAGTGAGCCCTCTAAGCCCAACTCGGCTCAAACCTATAAGCGACGGCTTCTTTAGTAGGTATCCCTATACTCCGCCTTTTCTCCCTTCCTCAATAGTGAGGTCTCTGCATGTCTGGTTACTCTAACTCCATAGATAGCCACTGTTTTGATAATACCATCATTCAACTAATGAGCTGTTGAATACCGGTACCTTCTCAACCCTCAACTATAACATCATCAATCACCATTTCTCAACCACATTGATCGATTGAAGTGGAGATCAGTGTGTTCCTATTAATTTTTTCATGTGTTTCGAAATAAAATATTATTTTATAGCTTTCCACAATTAGGTACATTCAAACTGATCATCCCCCCTCAGAAGCTCATTTTCCATAGATATGATAGGATGCAATTATTCGAGTGAATTTTCATCCATAGAAAATCAATCATTTACTCTCATATCATATTCTTCCCAATGCTCCCCCAATCAATGAATATATTCCTCTCAAGCATCATCATCGTCCTCATGGATTAGGCTTTTCAAGCCTGTTCCGGCGTCCATCTCTTCCTCGGTCTACTAATACTTTTTATTCCCATTGGCTTGTGGAGTGCGTCATTCGATGGGAAATTGTCTTGTGGCATTCTAAGTACATGATCTGATCACTTATTTCTATATGTTTTTTATCATAAATATTATATGTTTTCCTCAAGCATAGAAAGAAAACAAACTTTCTACCGTACTAAACTGATTTATCAACTACGACTTGAATAGGTTACTTTCAATGGAAATTCGTGATAATATCTCTTCTCATAATCCAATTAATAATAATTTTGGATCAGTTAATGACAATTCCAATGAGAAATATATAATTTAAATCACAAAATATGAACTACTATAAATACTTGAGCCTCAAGCGGAAGATACTATTCGTGCTTGTCGACTCCATAACTTCCATGCATAAGCTAGAATAAGTCTAGTTCTGAATTCATGTAGCTCTGTGACTATTGATAGTTCAATAAAATTTCTCTTTTTTACATTCTCCATTGTATTATTTGTACTTTCTATCACTATAATAATTCTTCACAAGAATACTTGAATTCCACTTTCAAAATAAGTGAAGGAATGAATTTACTTACACATAATAGCTTGAGATCTCTCATTGAAAATATTTTTTGGATTTATATTAAAATCAATTATTCATGAACTACTATATTGTTCACTGAAAGTATTCATTAATTCAAATGCAGCTTCAAAGTAGTTTTGAAATGTTTATTGCTTCTGACGGAACTGCTATTATTGTCTATGAATTAATAAGGAAGTTGATATCCCTGAATCTTCTATTGAACATCATAAGTGATCGATTCTGGTGTGTCTTCCAAGAACTTCCTCGGGGCTGTCCTTTGATATAACCAGGCACAGGCCTACCATCAAATAACTAGCAATCAAGGTAAGAAATCCAAGTTGGTGTTTATTCACAAGTAGTGGTAATGGCAGGAGTTTAAAATAGTTTTGCTGCAAGGGTTGAAATTGCTTCATGAGGAAACCATTACATACAGCCTCCTTCACTTAGCCCGGGGCAATCTACCAGTAGACAGCCAATGAACGAACCGAATGAAAGCCATTACTCTGTTTAGTTCCCAGTCTTCTGTATCTCTCTGCCTTCAAACTGTGCCGCTGCTTTCAGTACTACAGACCCAGCACCCAGCACCCAGCACCCAGTGTTCCCTTTCTCTCAGCACCAACCAATCCCGCAATGTAATTTCGTCAGAAGATGTGCTTCTCAGAATTGTTGTTTACTTGAGCAATCTTCTGAAACAATTACAAGAATTCCTGACCTTGTTCATTCCGCTAATTGATCGAACTTTGAATATCAATAGAGCTTGGAGATTTTGTCATGTCTTGATAGAGAAAGATGTTTATTGTGATCGTCTCTTTTTTCCCAACATAACAGCATGTTTCGCGGGTGATTTCGTTTATTATACTTGGGGTGTGTAATTTCAAAATGAGTTTTTGTGTAGCCTGTGGCATTACAAAATCTATTTTTTCATTTTTTCACAATTTAACAAAAATAGTTCTCACCTCTACAGAAGAGTGGATAATACATTGTGAATCAAGTGATGGAACAAATTATTCTAAGAGCTTGTTCATAATATTACATAATTTCCATTAACCGATGGCACAGGATCGTTAGACAATTGAATACTATTAATGTAAAAGTCAGGAGTGCACAAAACAAATGGTTACAATTATTGAAGCTATGAAGACTCTTCCGTTGATAGGATAGAAAAAAATTAATATAAAAAATATTTCATTTTTATGGCAAAATATGCTACTTTTCACACAGAGAACAACAAATAATGTTCTTATTTCGACTAGTTTCAGAATATACACCTAGAATATCATTAATATTCATGTTGGTGATGAAGACTTCAACATGCCATTCCCAGTTGGACTGACATTCTAGCACACCACATTTAATTATTGTTCAATAATATTTTATCACTGTCGAATAGTAGTTGAAATGGCTTCGAGCATAACGACAATCAGAAGAGACATTTATGACATAATTGGACCAATTAGTAATTACTGGATACTTTTCAAAGCAAAATAGAGTGGAGTGAACAGGGAATTGACGCAAATTTGAATAATGACAATATGTCAATTTATTAGAATTCAGTCTGCTATAAGAACGATGTGATGATATGAACTATAAATGTGTTGGTTGAAAAATATGAGATTCGATTGAGTGTGTTGATGTGTTCTCTAGAATATTCGATGAGTAGAATCCTGTAGTGTTCTATGGAAGTATAGAAGTGTAATTGTCTGGCTCAGTCAGGTAACATCCCAGATACGTTATAACCCAATAAATAAAGGGCTGTCATTGAGGGAGATGCTTTTTCGGGTAATTAGCCTCTACTATATATCATAATATTATTGTTTAACGGCTGCAGCGGGACATACATCATATATATTTCGGTCCAGTGAGACCGTATCATTATTCCACACACACACAATGGAGAGCACTCATGTTATATTCCTAATAAATAAAAACAAGAGCCAAATACCATTGGAATAATCAGCAACCAGTACTAACACAGCCACTGCATTAGTCATGAGAACTCAATGCTTTTCAGAATGAGTGTTCCAAAGGTTGAATCTGAAAGCATTGGTGCTTGTTTATCCTCTCTTTTTGTGTGCTCAGACCAGATCAGAATATAGCGAAATTGGTGACAGGTATCAAGTTTCAAGAACCAATGAAATGAAGTGAATTTACTTCGTATTTGTTCTATATTGGATAGTGAGTTTAATGGAAAGTATTCGAAATGCACACTCTTCATTGAAAAGAGTGTACTAGTTTGAAAAAATTGATTACTGAAACAATCAATACGGTAATACTTGCAAATCCTATTGATCAACTCCCGATTCGTGTTGGATATCATATATTTTATCCAATAATTGAGTGTATGCATCTCCACTTCATTCATCCATTGAGTGATTTAATCTCAGTGAAATCAAACTTCTACTTATTCATTTCATGAATATCACATCGCCTAAAGGGCAATGTGATAGTAAATAATACACCTTCCGAAGATAATACGTTCAAGTATGGAGAATCAATCTATCTACCTCTCAATCATTTGATGCCTCTCTATTCATTCACATCTCATTCACATATTATTGACATGTGAAAGATAGTTACTGAGAATGACAGTGAATCACATTCAGGATACAGTTACATAACTTCTTCTTCTCAGATGTCAGTGAATAACTAGACTCAATCTGATGGAGATGGAAATTAAGTATGGGATATGAAATATCTGCATGTTTATTTCAATCCAAGATCAATAATATAATAACTCATAGCCATTTTCATGGATAGTTTTGTTTGTATATGGCATAAAGACAATATAGAATAATTTGTATATCATTAGTATGATCGACATCTGTTATTATTAAAAAAGATTCCGATAGATTTTTCGACGGTGGAATGCAAACTTCTCGTCGAATATAATAATATATATTAAAATAATTTATTATCTCAAATCTGTAGAATGCTGTAATCAAGATCCCTCTCGAGAATCGCAACAGCTCTCTGCGTCTGTTGATTTATTTTAATCACTATATAATACAGTAACTGAGGATAAGTACCAACTTTTGTTGAAATGTATACCTGGGGAAAGGGTATGGATGCTGACGCTAGATACCCTAATATTTTTTGAGGGGGAGGGGGACTCACAAATTAAATTGTTTGATGAAATTACGAAATTGGGTTTCAGAAACTGAAGACCATAGTTTTGTTTTTGAGGGGTTTGGTTTTGGTTTTACTCATTTACCCATGAGTATACTGTTTGGAATACAGTATTTAGAGCACGCGAAGTAAGAATATATTCATGTAAACAAAGTCGGAAACCGGGGCGAATGTTCCAAAAGTAAATGTGGCTGAGTGATAACAATTCAAAATGCGCTCATTTGATCCGTAGATCTATAATTTGAGTTAACGAGGCATACCGGATTAATTCATAAACGCATATTTGGAGCCGGCCGCAGCATAGAGCTTAGTGTATTGCCGAAATTGCCTAGATGTATCCGGACCCAATGTGTTTCCAGAGCTTGAGCATGATGAAAGCATGGAATATGATGCCGGAAGCTAATAACTCACAGACAATAATTTATCTCAAAGTCGTGTACAGCTATTTCGACTAATTTTGACCTCTGAAGAATTATGCATACTTCACTCATCCTAGCATTTACAGCAATGATGATTACAATTCTACATTGGTACATATATTGGTACTTTAATATTCCCCAGAGCAGTGGAAAAAACTGGCACAGCTTAGTATGTACTAGATAATAAGGGCTAATATAGCACGATGAAAATTTCTTGCTGAGAAAGAGCAGAGGTGAATATTTTTAATTGGAGCTAATTAGTTATACTTCTCTCCACAGTTTGGTGAGTTCTGTTTGTAAACTCTACAAAATTTCAGATACAGAATACACATATTGAACAGATTTGTCTATTTACACCTTGACTAGGAACGCCAAGTAGAATGGGGAAACGTTTCCTCGAGCGTTTTGTGAAGAATGAATCTTGCCATACATTTGAAATAGTATTTTTTAAAAATAATCCTGACAAAGATCAACAAACAGGAAACAAAAGTTTTGAAGAGATTTCAAGGTGCTTAGAGAAGATCAAGAAGAAGGATATCAATCAGTTTCGTTCACTTTGAATCAAACAACTAAGTTAGCCCTCCTAGCGATTCCCAGTTTACTAAAATCCAGTCCCTATGAACTGGATTTACCCAATAGGCTCGCCACTATGGGCGCAAGCTCTAAGGGGGCGCACAACTAAAGAGAGGAAAAACCTGCTGGAAATAAAAATGAGAAGACATAACCATAGAGAAACGATAGCATAAGTATTTTACGCTATTGTTTCTCTATGACATAACTCAACATTGACCGGAGAAATTTATTTGAATTGACTGAAGAAATCTGGATGATAAGTCTTCATTATTTACAATCAATGACGATCAAAATAATTTTGGGTTAAACTCTCAAAAATAGTCTGCCAGTTAGTACCAATTTAGTGATTACTTGCAAAATACCTAGTTTCAGGCCTACTCAGAAACAGACTAACAGTTTAAAGATAAATTGGTGGAAAGAAACTCTCTGAACTCTCAGCCCCGCCTTCCAGCTTCACTACTAATAGGAAGCAAGTAGCTTGAGAACGTCACATGCTAGTCGTTGTTCAATGAGACTGCTCATTGGAATGGGGCGTGGCTTACATTAGCGTAGCTACTCCCATATTTTTTGTGTCTTGCCTTTTGGCGTTTCTCCGCTAGATACAGTTTTCACCAAGATTCTCAAATTGAACAATCATGTACTATTTCAAGAAAATTACAAACATTATAAATAAGTTGCATCGTGATAAATGGTGTTCAAGCAATTGACATAATAGGCCTGGTATAGACTAAAGATCTTTGAAACAGGGGATACCTTTTATTAACGTTCAAATTTCACTCTAAATTTGTTGTTTTTAGGTCATAACTGTTACTGCTAGGGCATTGAACATAGCTAGCATTATAATATAGCCTATACTATGGAAAAATAAATTTTTGCGCTGAAACGAGGTGATAATGTTCTTCTAACCTCTGACATGAACAATATTCAACAATGTCTTGCAGATTGAATAATTCATCCAATCAAGAACACGTATTGCCTTAATTAGAAACGTCATGCATTTTCCTATTTCTTCCATATTGAAAAATCATTGAGCAACTTCAATAGCATTCAATATTACATGGGACTATCCAAGAAGGTTGACATCCAGGAAAAGGAATTAGAACGGTTTTAAAGAAGTGAATCTTTCTATTGGAGTCTGCGAATAACATTTCCAAGAATAATGCTCTGGATTGATGATATAGCAGAGCTGAACACTGGTACAAGCAGCTACAGATATATTACAATAATTGAAGGAAGAGTAATGGAAGCAAGCAATCAAAAGGCATATCAGTGTCTTCAGGCCTGGTTTTAAGGACAAATTTTATTTAATATGATGGAGTATCAGAACTCTATTTAATGCATCTAATTTACTAATCATTGGATTCAATCAGTGTCCCAGAAACCAGGCCTGAGTGTTTAACCATCAGTGTTAGTGTCGAGGCCAAACCTCAAGCTCTACTACTTGATTTAAAGAAACTTCAAAAATAACAATACATTTGAACAAAATCCTCACTTTACCTTATGATGATTATGCAGCTTGCTCCGTGGAGGATGGTGCTGATTGTTGATCTGCAGATTGCGGTGATTTTGTCGGTGATGGTGTGATGATTGCAAGTCTCCAGCGTCGTTGGGAAGTAGGCCTATGCTATTACCACTACTTTTGTACTTGGACGGAGCACTGTCTGATATCATTTGAGCGTCGCGACCTGCCTCTTCACTGCTGAACCAACCCCGCGTGCTACCCACCATTAGAGAGAACATCGCGCCGATTCCTGTCGAGCATGTAATGCCAGTACAATCAATGCTTGTCTCAATCATCTGCTGCTCTCTTTCCCAAGAAATCTTCAGCCTTTTTTTCTATATTTATAAAATCATCGCCCACTTTTCCAGCTATTTTCAAGATAGCTTAGACATTCGTCCTTGACATCTAAGGATTATGAAGGACTGTTTCATTTGAAAAATGAAATCAAATTTCCACTTTGTTCTATTAAAAGGTTTCCGCATCAATGGATTGTACTATTTCGGGAGTCTTCTCCCGAAGACATTTAATTGTGTGAAGCTTTGAATTATTAAACACATTATTCATTTCATTTGATAGATGCTCCCTATGTTCAATAGCATTTAAAAAAGGTTTCACAGAAACTGTGTGATAATAATCAAACCTCTATCAGGCTGATAAAGCTATTAAATCTGGAGAGATATCTTTGAATAAATTTTTCATTCCGCAATGAGAGAATCAATGAGTGATCACTTCCTTCTCGTCATCAAAGAATACAAAATTAAAACATGACTATTGACTATTGAAACACCGTCTGCAGTCTGTTGTGACAAAGCCGTATTTTCTTGAAGGAAATACTGTATTGTGATTTCTGGAGAAAGATGCAGTTTCTATAATTCACATAAAGATTGTATTTCATGAATAATAGCTGGATAATTCACTATCCAATTAATCTAGCCTCTTCATCAATACTAATGAATGTTTCATTCTTAATCTTTTTTTATACCATTAAGTTCTTATTGGCATTGCCTTTCATTGAATATTCCATGAGAGCTTGAATTTTATAGATTCGGTTTTTCTGAATTGATAGACGTAGTACAGAGATAGTGAACAATAATTATTCTTAGTATAGCTTCGACGTTTAAGAAATATCGATAGAATTTCTCAATGTACCTAGAATAATCTACTTATTTCCCATGAATAGAATAAGCTTTTGAAATATCCAATTGGTAAAAATATTTCTCTACCATGTGATTCAATTGTCTTCAGGCCTGGTTTCCACCATATTGGAGAAATCTCCCCACAGATTATCAAACATTTTTCAGAGAGATACTGACACATCCACGTTTCTGTAATCCTGAATGGATCAAATAGGTCAATACAAAACAATTTCTGATCCATCTACCAAGTTTAACTTCTCCTGAACCCTTTTATTTTGAAAATTCACTTCACTTTGCAAACAGCAATCGAGTAAGTAATTGTGAATAATTCATTTTGAGTGACCCCTTTAAATTTTGGTTGGAGTCGAACCCAGGTGCAACGATATAATGAGGATTAGAAGCAAGAAAATAAGTTCAGCAATAGCAATGGTGGATGGACAAGAAAATGAGGATCATTCCATCACTTGTACTCATATTTTTTTGACAAAAATATATACAAATCCTCCCCAACTAAACTTGTGAGAGAGTGAGTGTTGCAACAATGATGAAGAACTCTCTACTGCACGTACAATACAGGATATGAAAAGAGCAAGAAACCGCATTATTAGTTTCAATAAAGCACATGACTGTGAGAGTACTTGCATGTACCAACTGCTTTACAACAGAGAACTTAAATTGTGTTATTTTCTCTGAAGCAGCATCTGTTGTCTCAGTACAAAGAAACTTTAGACGCGATATAATTGTTTAGATCCTTTTGAAGCGGATTGCTCAGCTAGTACAATAATTTCAAGAAACTTTACAGTGGCTAATGGGTTGCGGGGGACAAAATACTGAGCACTAATAGAAACGCATCCCATTGTTCTGTACCCACTGCTATTGTGAAAACGAATGCTCGTATGCAATGAATGCATAGTCTCAATGTTCCTTCATTTTCAAAAGTGAACCTTAAAGAGTGTGGGTGAGTAACAAATAAAATCTATTCAGTTGCTCAACAGAGCCACTAATTAGCATATAACATAACATATTTGTTGAGAATTTTTTTCCAAAATATTGTGTTACGTCTTCATTCTTCTCATTCATATTCCTCGGATAAGTTCATTAAATTGAGAGCAACAAATTGACAACAATATTGCAAATTATAAAAATGAAGATAATAAATAAATACAATTACACGTTGTACCAAGAAATCACAATAACTCATCTACATCAATAGAAGGATAAATAATTTCAAGTACCCCGAGGACTAAAAGTCCTGTTTGGGGCACCATCATATTTTTAATTAAGAAAAAAATAAACAATGAACGACAAATCATCAACATTATTCAAGAGCATTAGACTACATTTTCCTAATGCAAATGATTCACATTGATATTTACAAGAATGCAGGAGATTGAGAATGGTCCATTATACTTAGAAAATTTTGAGAAAGTTCAGGAGACATATTTTTTAAATAAGTGTTATTATTTTTCAAGTGGGGGGTGAATTTGGATGAAAATTAATTTATTAAAGACGGTACACAATGAATTATTTCGGCCCTAACTTCTATGAGAAAGAAAGTTCTTAGGAATTACTCATTTATGGAGGTACTGACTGTCTGATTGCCTCAGTGAAGCCACTTATCTTACTGGGGAACAAGGATAAAGATACCAGAACGCTAAAGACAACTTTACAACAACGCTGCGTTCAAGCTTCATTCAATGGATTTCCATGCCAAGACTAGTTTGTTCCAAACAAAAAACGTTCCTCAGCAGATTTTTCCAAGGGAGAGTGGATTAATTATGCAGAGATAATTTCATTTGGACCATTCCGAGTCAGCTCGGCGGAAAAACACGGAAGTTTGTGATAAAAAAGCGTTCTCCAAGATACAGCGAGTCTTTTGAGAAGTTCTCACTACGGGACAGCTTGGAACGAAGTCAGGTTCAAGATAATATCCTTATCAAAGTGGGTAGAGTGAAACTTATGGAGTCTTTCTGAAAGTTGCCAAATGATGAATGGAAAACTTGCAGACTCCTGATCTATTGCAGGGACTATATCCAGTTTCTCTTTCATTTCCCGCTTTTCAATTAGCAGGTTTTATTTCAACTTGAATGAGGCTTTTAAATTATTATTCTGATCTCAATCTCCACAAACAGGAGATTGCAATCAATTCGGGTAAAATATCCTATTCAAATAAACTTCATAGGATTTTCAAATTTATCAATCATCCATAGCGTTTCAAGAGATTATAAAGACACTCAATATGATGACTGTAAACATTCGGAAGTCAGTTGAATAAAAGATTAATGGAATCATGATAAAATGATATTTAAAAAGTACACATAATTCTCATTTCTGTCCGATTTGATGGAGTGTCATCGACGCGTGTTTACTGTCAGGCAAATGCATTCCTTATTACTTCAATGGAATGGAATGTGGGACACGCACGTGTGGGCGTTGATGCTGAGATATCGAGGTATGTTTACAATTGAAAAACTAATGAATGTTACTGTGAGTCAAATTAATATTACGAAACATTTCATCCTCAGACTCTGCTTGATATTTGAACCATCCATGAAATCTTCTTATTCCAACATGGTAATTCATGGAGAATACTTTGAAGCTAAGTTTACAAGCGTTTTTCGAATTGAATCAGGAAAGCAATAATATTCTAATTGGGATTTCAGAGACAGAAATGAAATAAAAAAAGCAATGGAATTTCAGAGACAGAAATTCGGGTTTTCTTCACAATCCAAAATGATTTAATTTGAAAATAGAGGTGTAAGAGACTTTATATTAATTTCCATCATTCTCTGTGAATGGCAATTTTCGCTTTCAAGTTATTGTGAAGAAAATATAAAATTAACATTTTTCTTATCATTCTTTTTCTGATCAATTTTTCATCGTATTTCTATTTACTGAGAAATAAACTGGTTTCATTTTTTCATTTCTTTCGTAGTTTTTATACTGTTCTTGGAAGTGACGTTTCAGAACGTCTTCAAAGTTTATTGGAACTAACTCGTTTGAACTATATTTCCATCCATATCTGTATTTTATGAAGAATACATTTTTTATCACTTTTTTAGTGATGTTTTAGAAGTTCTTCAAAGTTTTTTTGGCACTAATTCTCATTTTAAAATTCGTGGGTGCAAATTATTGGAATGGTCAGGAGATACAAGTAGTGTTGAACGTTGGCATTTAATAATGGAACTGTCACTGAAGAAAAATATAGTGGACAAGGAATTTCACTCTATTGCAGAATTGAGTAGCATTGACCGGTTGGAGCCAAATAAGCTGCCAAATGTTAGTGACAGTTCACAAGGGTCGGATAGGGAGAATAGGGAGGCTGCGAGTTTTGCAGGCCCAGGTATGGCAAGGGACTCTGCAATAAAGTCACCGGAAATAAATGGTATGGCTGCGTGCTCGAGAATGGAACAGTTGCGCAAGTTATAACCCACTTGAAGCTATTTTATTTTTGCAATAAAACAGGACACGGCAATAGTATATGTGTGGACTCAATATGTATATGAATGCTCGCATATATATGGGAGTTCACCTACTCTATCAAACCCATTGTAGTTTGCAGTTTTTCTTTGTACCTGTGATTTAGCTTCTCGCTTTATTCCTAATTCACACAGCACGACTCCTCCTCCCCCTCCCCCACTGAAGCATCGTTTGTCTACACAAACAATGTTTATAGTGTTTTTGTACGACTTCCGTGCTGCATTGTGTTAATGTACCAGCGCTGTATAATGCTGCTGACACATGAATTTTAATATTATACACCTCAATTCAAACATCCCCATATAATGCAGCAGAATAATAGTCTGGCCGTCTAGCGTTCCCCTTCCATTTATATTTGAGAGGAACACATTTTCAGACTGCGCTTAATCCTAATTGAAATTCCGTGACGATTCCGTTTCGCAAGCTTCTTACAAATTGAGCGCACTTGCCATAAAACGCTGCACAACTCGATAAACTTGATGGAAAACTTCATGTTTCATCATATTAATTTTTGCTAGCTGACAGCAAAGTTTCATCTAGGAAATTGAGTCGAATCATCACAATTTATTCTCCTGAGGCTGAATCAGAGAGAACAGCAATGAAAAGTGCATCCACTCGATGCCAGTTAAGAGGCAAGGAGATTGATACAGAAGAGATGGGGGATGCATTTTTACATTATTCGTCTGTGATCTGAGCTACTTGCTCTGAATTAGAAGTTTTGTGCGATCATTCACGTAGAGTTGCACAAGTAACATATACTTGCCTTATTCCCACTGACCATGTGTGAACAAGGCCTGATACTACATCCAAGAAGCTTGATCTTTTTTATCCCTGTATGAATAACAGAATCTACTGAGATACTTTGAACTGAGTCAATTAGAAAGGCGATTACAGAGAAATGAGGGGTCATGAAGTAGTAATGAAATATCCAGATGTTTAAATAGAATTCGCTCGTAATTGTTATGAGAAAAATGTATGAAGAGAACAGTTAATACGCTTGAATATTCATTGTGAAGCCCATTGGGAATAAACAATATGAATTTGATTATCAGGCACTCCTCTAGCCCTTCATGAGGACGTAAGAGTTACTGTGGAATAATCAGGCACAATGAGAGGCAGTAAAGTTTCAAAAGTCCTACAATGGAATTCCTCTGGTTTAAAAAAATAATCATTCTGTTTCCGAGCTTAAATCGTATAAGTGGGTGAAGTGTCAGGAACAAAAGCAATGCTTCTCCAGAAATACGTTCTATTGGACGAAAATTCAGCGATAAGTATCCTAAAATCTAGAAAAATTCATAAAAACACACTTGAAATAATAAAAACGTTGGAACGCTCATCTTTGGTATTCTGTTTATATTCAGCTCAATTCAACTGGAATAACTGGGAAGCTGCGCTTTTTTGCTACGGTTCCAATTGGGAACGCTTTTGAAACTGTTCTCACCAACCATTACTTGAAATGTATTTCAAGTATTCCAAAGAATACAGTTCAAAAATAGATAAATACTTTAATTCAAGCTCACATAGAAATTCAATGAACTACTTACACTGAATGAAATGGATGAAATCTTTCTAAATAGAGATATGGAAGATAAACTCCTATATGTACTTCACTTGGAACAGTCGGACCTCAATTCTAGAGATTTGAGAATAACGAAATACAAATAGATGGAATTTAAGCGTTGAATTTAACATGATGTTGACGAGAGATTCAAAGAGTGATCTATGGAGAATGAGAAGAGAATGTAGAGTGGACAATGTAGATAGAAGCATGACACTCTAGTTACACACTATAGATTGTCTATGATAGAAGTCAAATTCGATAAAAATATTCTTCACCACAGATTTCTGGGAAATCAAACGTTGGCTGCGCAGCCAAATCAGGAGACTTGGAGAAATGCAATCTTCATTCACCATCTTTCTTCCATTATCACTATCACAGATCTACTTCCTCTTAATATAACTTTTCATCTCTCCCATATTCTCGGACAAATTTCTAGGAAATGAGGAGGTCAGATGTGAATTCAGAAATTTTTGAATAGTTACTCCTCTGCGAAGACTTGCAAGCCTGTTATGATTTATAGAACAGTGTGTTGTTTAATCAAATTATGAAAATGTATGCATTTATACAAAATACTTATAAGGAACTATTAATTTGGACTGAAAATTTCAATTTAGAGTTGATTGAGTTATTTTTGAGGTCCGACTGCCAATTAGTAATGCAATCTTCTAAACTTTTATGCTTATTTCTACCATAAAAATAGTAAAGAATTTGATGGTTCAACAATTTTTTGATATTAATAACATAACTATATAATTAGGAAGTTATTATTGAGTAGTAGTACTACATATTCTGTATTGAAGGATATGAATACCTAGTAGGGTATCAATTAGTTTAGCTAGTAGAGTTTTATCAATTTTAATACTTTTTTAAACTCAATCAGAATGTGGAACCTTATAGTGAGAATCGCGTTATAATGTCAGTGGAATAGGACCCTACTGTTGCCAATTATCCTTCCACAGCCTTCAGCTTTCTTCTATGATATTTTAGTTAATCTGATCTGATCAACTAATACTGTTGATTGATGTTAAAAATGATCTGTTCTATTCAAGATATATTCTATTTGTGAAGAATTTATATTTTTGATGATTTGTTGATATATTTCCATAATTGAGATTAAGTATTCCATTAGTTGATCATATTTCTACAAGTATTGAATTATAAAATAGGCACCTGCTGGGAAACATCCTAAGGTTTAGCAGGACCATATTCTAATCTATTTTCGAAAAATTATATGATTGATTGATGAGTCTACAATCAATTTGACAACAGTGCGGGGCTGGAAAGGATAGAGGATAAAGGATAAAGGATAGATATCTGCTTGGTTCAATGTCAGAGAGGTCTAGTGTCAAATCAATGTTGATCAGATGCTGACTTTATAACCTGAATCTCACTGAAGGTACCCCTACTTTAGAGTGATGATGGTACCTGTAACAATGAGAGCGGCGATCACTTTTGACCTAGCCGAAACCACAATCGCCATTCCGTTCAATGTCAACACTTTCGGAATGACAATTGAATTTTCTCTGCTATGTTCTCCATCTGTCCCAATGTTCAATCAGAAATAACTATTCTACGACGATCTCATATGTGATAGAGCTGCTGCTTCCTATGCAGCGACGCATACAAGACACAAAATCTAGCACTTCACATTGTAACTTATCATATTAGATCAATATGTGCGTGTTGTTGCAGACCAGACACTGTACTGCAATAAACAAACTACACGAATATTGCATTAACTTTTCACATGGGGATCAGTTCATTTCAAAATCGTACAATGCAGCTTGATAGAATATGCACTTCGGATTGTATGTATGAAACTTCAAAAGCGGATTAGTTTGTTGGAGATCCGAAATTGGACTAGTAACGGATTGGTATGAAACTTTCCATTCCTGCCAGCTAAAATAATAAAAAAGAACAATCAGACTGATGGAATAGTTCAGTATCACTGATCCAAACATATTGTGCAGCACATGATAAATCATATCATGACATGCTTCAGTTATTCCCATCCATACTTGTTTGTAAATGTGATGTGCATCTACCTCTTCAAATATTAAAGTATCTTTGAAACTCGGGTTGTTCATTCATGATTACAACTCAAATCATCCGTTCTGAATCAAACCACTTCAAACCTGTTTTAAAAATCTGTAATAAAGTATAACCAGCCAAATATAAGGTGTAACTAAAATTAATAAGGGTGAAACCAAATTAAATTACGGTAAATTTTTGTGTTGCGTAGGTGATGGATATCCATCTAATATAGTGGTAGATATCCACATTGAATGGGAATGACTTTTCAAAACCATTAGTTTATCAATTTCAGACACTGGTCTCGGTTGTCCAGCGTAAACATTGAGCAACAGCAAATGGCGGGTGCCCTATTAGCCCTATTTAGCCATTAGCTGTTGACCAATGGAGGTTGAGCTCTACTGTGATTGGCCTTGGTTACTAAGGTGGTTTTCATTCAATTAAATAACGGCGGAAAAATTGATGTAGTGGAAGTATTATGAGGATAGCTTAGAGCAGTTGAAACTTTCGGAAGCAAAATCGAAGTTTTACAGGCTGAAAGGTCAAAATCTAAGTTTGTTTAATATGGGCTAATACAGGTTAATAGTAGACTACCTCCATTCATTCTGTCATTATAATACTGTTAATTGATAAACTCCAATTGTAACTTTCTGTAATGTAATTAATAATTAATTAGTCATAACTATGGTTTCTGCTTGAGCTTGTCCTCGAAATGTGGACACTTTTTGAGAGATAAGTGATGATGCAGGCTCAAAGCGCGGACTATATAGGAGCTTTGGTCACAGTCACAGTGGAGCGAAAGAGCATAATGAATGCAGTCACTTGTCAGCTCATTAGATGCACTATATGAGTGGAGTGAGTGCTTTTGCAATTATTCTCTTGTAATGTGTGAATTTGCAAATGTTGAGGGGTGTGTTGATGTGAATTTCATTCAATCATGACACTGAAGCTGAATCATTTGACGAACATGACTTGAATGATAAGTAGGTTTGGAATTGCTAAATAATTCATAGTTTCCTATTATTTGGTTTAGTTGGAGGTTTGATCCACGGTATTTAGATAAAAATATTCTTCTATATACCGTGGTTTGATATATGCCATTCACGTGACAGTTGTAGCTATCAATATAGGCAATAATCTTTTCATCACATCGTTCACTGGTAGGTGAACGAAATCAGAAATTTTATTCATCATTTGAAAGCAAGTTTTAGTGGAATTTCATGAATACCAAGTTGATTCCACATCACATTTTGATCAATTCTAACATGATTTTCCAAGTTTGGATTAGTGATACTGATGATGAATTAATTTTCCTTTATTTTATACAATTTATTCAAATATCTAATACATTTTAATTCACTTCAAGATACAAGTTAATGGAAAATCTAAAATCATCAAACAATAAAGGTGACTTTCCTGACAATAAATATAATTATTTTCACCTATTCAATAAATATAATAGTAATACGCCACATTTGCAAAGAATGTAACCATGCATAATCACCAACAGGATCACTCACAAAGTTGTATGTTTGGATAGTGAACAACAATATTATTGTATTTTAAATATCAATTTTCATGAAACACCCTTTTCGGATGGAATTTATGGAAAGGTGTCAATATTATTCCATGGTTTAGAATGTCTGAATTGATAATCACCGAATTAATAAATAATTGATTTTACATCGATGTCATGAATATTATAGGTATTTAATAATATTTTTGAGAGATCAATAGAATTTTATAGTTCATGGAGTTTAAGTTCATGAATATCCTTGATAGATTAAATCAATTTAAAGAACTAAAAATTGACATGAGAGCAGCTTTTACCGGGAAAATTTGTGAAGCGTGATAGTGCATGGATGGAGGAGTATGTGTCACAATTCAACAGCAATGCGTTTTTAGCAGCAATTTTTTACTTGGTTTCACAGATAAATTTCAAAAACTAGAGTGCATACAGATAGGTTTTTCTGAAACGACTCCACCATCGGGAAAAGCCTCTGCTGACGCGCAGAGTTTCACGGAATTGCTCCAACTATTTTTGATATTCTGAGCACGTTTAATGCGTTTTATACGATAGAATTAGAGTCCTTTTTACGAGTTACTACGAATATTATTATGCTTGTAAGCTATTATGATCATGGTGGGAGTAAAAGTATGGTCGCTCTCCTAAATTGAATGTACAAGAAAATCAACTGCCAGACAATGGATTATGCTAAATTCTCACCAACTCATTATTAATCATACAGTAAGCTCTCATGAGAGTTGTATCCTTACTAAGTTTCTCAGACATTTCGTAGACATTGAATTTTCAAATCTGTAGCGAAATGAGGAGGAAAAAATTGAGGGATATCATTACCTAATCAACAAGAAATAATAACAAAATAATCAAGTTAATATTTTAACTAGGAACGGGTAATCGCTTGGAACTCTAGAATGAAAATACTAATACAGTATTTTTAATCCATCTTAAGCCCAAACAATGCTTTCATCCTACTACCCTTGTCACTTGCTATTTTTATTCCTCATCCTCCTTTGTCGAGATGAGCTGTCATATTCTGAATATAATAACGTGGAAAAGGTATAGCAAGAGATTATGTTTTGTTGAAAAGTCTCTACCTAATTTTCAATTCATAAAATTTGACCTTTCTGGAACGAAATATTACTTTGCAGATTCCATGGTTCTAGTCAAAAAAATATTACCCATTGGTAATAAAAGACCTCTCAGTAACTGAGTTGTCTAATTGATGATGATACTACAATATAAAACAGGAATTCCTGATAACATTCCTCAATAATTTATCAATACACCCTGTGGAACGGAACAAATTTAGCTAAGTTGGAACTAAGATACGTATCAAAAGGATACAAATGTGGTATTATTCATATTCCATTTAATAAATAATGGAATAAATTATAGATTAGATTAGTTTATCAAAACTTATCTATTTCGGGAAAGTTAGAGCATGGAAACTCCCACCATTCTGTTATCCCTATTACCAATATGTATTGTACATGATTCATGAATAAACTTTGATTTGACTACATGGCAATTTTTCTATCGTATCTTCAAATGACTTCATGTTTCCATCGAAATTTGAAAGAATCAAGAAACTAAATATTATACCCACATTGAAATAAAAACATTGCTCGATTGAATTTCAATAGAAAGTACAATATTATCAATAATCACATCATGTGATGATTATAATAATCTCTTGATTTATTATAGAGTTTCAAGTGAAACTGACCCAAATTTCGAGTTTTTGGTTATTATAATGATGGTGTATGAAGGCATAAATCAAGTGATTCAATAAGGCTAGCTACACACACATCGATTTTTGTTCGTACGATTTTTGCCGTCCTTATGGATTCTAGCAGATTAGAAAGATTATGTCAAACAGATGATATTTGTCAAGTTCTGTTTGATCACATAGAAATAATAAGGACGGTAAGAAATCGTACGAACAAAAATTGATGTTTGTGTAACTGGCTTAAGCTGAATCATATTGATCGGCGTTATTGAAATTTCGAAAATACTCAATACTATCGTTTATGCTGAGTGCAATAGAAGGACATGTGCCATCGATAATGAGACACTTTGTGTGTGAAAAGCAGGTCACTAGTGACACAAACACGCGCGCCATGTGCAATTTTCTGGCAAAATAATCATCACTTCAATGATTATCGGACTGGTGCAACCGCATTGATGGAATGTGGGTCAGCAGCATCAGGTGACGCCAGGGTTGGCTTCAAGTGGCAATGAAAGATAGCAAATTGGTGGTCGGCTGATGCCGGACTGACTGACGAATTCCATCCGCCGAAATGGGCTGAGAGCTGAGAGCTGAGAGCAGGGCAGAAAGCAGAGCACTATCTGCGAATGTCATTGCATTCACTCAGCTATGATGAACGCAGCCGCCACCGCTCTTGTTTGGCTGGAAACGTGTTGCGGTATTTCTAATTGGAAACTAGTTGGAGTGGAACTCTGTTCTAGATGTCTCTGGTATCAGTATTTTTGGTTATGTGTTGTGTTGGATATCTACGAAACATGCGACTCTATTTAATTTCTTCCTCAAAATGATTTTTATTTCTACTTCGTCATTTTTAATTAATGATTGCTGTTCTCTTGTTGAGATTACTTTTTAATTTCATTACCACAAAAATTTATTCATTGCAGCAAAGCGAGTAGCCCTTATTATTGTTTTGTCAATCAATACTTGTTATTGTTTTAGTAATCTTGATTGTTTGTATTATAATAAACATCTTAAATGTTAATATAACGATAACGTTTCATCAAATTATATAGTAATTTGATTTTATCATTAAAACCACCAAAACCTATTACATATAGTTTTTTTTCCTCCGTTACATAATTGGTAGAGGTTCCTCTCCTCCAGCTTACATATTTGGTGGAGGCGTCCTATCTAGCTTACATATTTGGTGGAGGCGTCCTATCTAGCTTACATATTTGGTGGAGGCGTCCTATCTAGCTTACATATTTGGTGGAGGCGTCCTAGGTGGCTTACATATTGATAGAGGAACCTCTACCAAATATGTAACGGGAGAAAAACTATATGTAATAGGTTTTGGTGGTTGTGATGATAAAATCAAAGGGGAACAGTTCGCTTTATAATTTATCGAAACGGTATAGAATTATTTTACGTTATTAAACGTTATTACAGAACAATTCAGTTGAGGTCTATTTTGTTAATTGAGCATAAATTTATTTGAATATCCATATCCACTTCGGGGAATTCTCTTATCCGATAATTTCGCAAACAAGACGGAAAAAAACAAACACTGTCTGAGAAGACAAACATACTGAGAGCACTCTTCAGTGCAATTCATTACTTGGAACAAGGTATTGTATCAATTCTATTGATAATTATATGGTTCTATATATTAGATTGAGATTTGGAACATGATATTGCAGTCGGAATTCTATTGCTGAATATTGCTATCGATAAGATTTAGAGTCACAGAGGAATGAGCATTAAGTGGGCACATATCAACGATATTCAGTGGAACAATTGTATCAGAGAATGAATCTCTTTGTGTTTGAAGAGATATGGAGCCTATCAGTGTTAGACTGGAATATATGAGAAGCACAGATTGGTTCATCAATTAAAGCATGCAAATCTTGGAATCCAAAATTATGATTTTCAAGAACTTCATTCTTTTGAACCTGACATTTTAGTTCCACAATATTCATGAAAGAATAAAAAAAGAGTAGACAATAGTAAGAATAACTCTTCAAAGCTGAAATCATTTGTTCAAACTTATCCATCAAAATATATCAAGAAATATGTTTGTGTTATGATAATGATGTACTTCCATGCACATTTTCCATAAATTTGATATTTTATGTCTCCGATTTGAGTTTTTTTGTTGTTCACGTGATAACAAATATCGCTTAGAGAGATTACAAAGTAGATAAAATGCGAAATATACAATAGTTCAATACAGAGAAATCAATATAGAGCTTTTATAGAGTTTTACACTCGAATAATAATGAGCAATTATGTTTAATGTTTATCACCGATAAGAAAGTAGAGAATTGCATCTCATATACTCATATCACATGCAGATGAACAAGAGGCTGCTATATAAGTAATATTAAAGAACATACAACTTTTTGAGTGATTGTACAATCTGTTTACAACGACTTTATGAGTGCTTCAAATATCAAATTGATTGATCTCCTCTAAAGAAAAAACTTTCACAATAGCTCAACTTATCAAATAAAACAGTGTTCCCACAATCATTTGGAATGTAGTGGCAAATCTAATACAAACGTATTACAGAGTGCAATCGAAGCCTGACAAATAGCTTTTTCACGCTTGACCCGGAAGGAGATGAGAAAAGCCACGAGTGGAAAATGGGGAGACGCGAACGCAGCACGAGTTTTCCGAGTCGGCTTTTCCGAGACGAGTTTCCCGAGCAACAGGGTTCGACCGGTTTTTCGACAGGCGGACGGAAAGCAACTGAGAAATGAGCGCTTGAAGCTCACTCACTCTGCGCAGCGCATCCCCAAATTCCTCCTGTAAGAGGAGTATTTATCCCCCACACCCAACCCCCTCAGGTCAGGGATGAAGTTTGCCAGGCCATCATTACTGCCAGCCTGCCACCCCCCACTCCATTCAACTTCTTCGCCTCTTTACATCGCTGATTGTGAATGAGAGCCAAATGATTGGCTCCAACTTGACCAAACACTCGGGACTGATTGTCCAACTCGCCATTCATAACATCACCTGAGTAAACGAGTCGAAAAAAGTGAAGGCCTCATGAATGGCTGATTCCACTCTTTGGCATGACATCGACTCAATTCATCCTCAACTCTACAAACGAAATTCTTTTCGCACTAATGGGAAGGAAAACATTTAAATGAGTAAGCTTATCATGAAGTCTCTCAAATCAGACTAGGTTCTGACCTTTGAGCTGAATCAAAATCAATAGAATATAGTTTTTTTACTCACATTTCCCAGAGATTGGTTTGGAAAATCAAATCTGAGGTCTACCTTAAGCTCCAGTTTGGTTATCGGATGGGCACTTTGTATTGACGGTCGCGACTGAAGTATTAAGCTGCCTACAGACTAAAGTGGCGCTAACTAACTTTATTTAACACGCGCATTCTGCTTTTCATCAGCATATTTATGTTAATTAATAAGATACATTAAGATACTGATAGATAATTATTATAATGCATACAGCATTAGCTGATGAGATTTATATCTAAAGTCTAGTTTATACGATGCCAGTTGGCGAGACAACTGTCATAAGGCAACTGACTTGAATGAAATGATTGTCTTCGTATAAACACTTCAGGCCAATTGTCTTGCCAACTATCCCGACAATTGGCCCGAAATTCAACCTTCTCCGGGAGTAGATTATGGACAGTCAATTGGGCCCAGCGAGTCCCCCACCACTCGGAATCCTAGTTGTCGTGTCAATTGGCGCCGTGTGAACGGTGTAGGCAGGTAGCGCTGTCTTGTTTTTGCCAGTTCAGCTGTTCAGTCACAGCAGATGACGAGAACTCGGACATGTTTAGCTGTCAACTGACGTGCCAATAGTTGGCCGCATATAAACATCTTCTCGTTTAAATGGCCTGGTCTCCGACAATCCGCAACCAAATGATGACAATTATTGTACAAAGGCAACTGTCTCGCCAATTGGCGATGTGAAAACTAGGCTTTACTGTTTCTGTACATGAACATATATAATAAGCAACCCTAAATTGATGAGAAGTGGAATGCGCGTGTTCGTGGCTCATATGTCTGTGAGCACTGATCCACAGTCTATTGAAATATAATAATAATAATAATAATAATAATAATAATAATAATAATAATAATAATAATAATAATAATTATCCTTTCCTTTTCCCTTCGTCCTGGTATCCCCAGAAGAAGGGAGTTTATTATAGAAAATATAACAAACAAAAATGAAAAATACACTTATAAAAAGAAATCTTACAATCAAAACAAATGAAGAATAATAAAAAAAGCAAGAATGACAAAAGATAGAAGATTCCCTTTCAGTGGAAAATTACAAATATTATAAACCAGACGAAATATAAATTCTCCAAAACCTTCTAAAGAAGGTTTGACTGGAGGAGTCAAGTTTTACATTATATTAAAAAAAACATAGAAATAGTACATTGATATAATCAATCAGTGATTCCAAAATAAATAATTTTCAATTCAAATCATATCAAAAGAAAAATAGTTGTCAATCTTGAGTAGAAAAAAAATTAATTGATAATTATTCATTTAATTGTATTGTGTAGCAATATGTAGCAATAAAATAATAAAACAATCGGATTTCAGTTGTTGCTTATCACAAAAAAACATACACAAGAAAAAATATATAAAAAAAGAAAGAATTTATGAAGATCATTCAAATTCACTCAAATTATTTAACAGAAAGTGTTTCATCTTATTTTTAACAATTGAAATTCTATCCAGACCAATTAAATCATCTGGCAACTCATTGAAAATAGTTGGTACAAGATAACTAAGTTCACATTTACCATGATAATTATTGTATTCGGGTACAATAAACCTCTTATATGCAGCACCTTGTCTTCGCTCATGCAAAATTCTACTTGACATTTTATAGTTATTAGAGAAATAATTATTTAATAAAATATCATATCTGAAAAGGTCGTTTACAGGAAGAATGCTATATTTTTTAAACAAATTTGGCTCAGGGTAACTCTCTTGTTTTGAATGAACTATTTTCAGCAAGGAATTTTGTAATCTCTTAACTCTATCAATTTCATAGCCACTTGCATTACCCCAAACATTGACACCGTATCTTACTACGGATTCAGCTAGGGCTTTATAAACAACTATCAATGTCTTCTTTGAGACAGATCACTGTAAGTTATATAACCCAAATAGACATGAGCGAAGACGCTGGCATACACTATCAATTTGATAATGTCTATACACTATCAATAATAATAATAATAATAATAATAATAATAATAATAATAATAATAATAATAATAATAATAATAATAATAATAATAATAATAATAATAATAATAATAATAATAATAATAATAATAATAATAATATAATAATAATATATAATAATAATAATATAATAATAATATAATAATAATAATAATAATAAAATAATAATAATAATATTGATGCTCTTGGGTCCTTCCTGCAAGGGTCTCTCTATACTAACAAATAGCCATGTTATTATTAATCTTTGTTATTATTATATTATAATCACCCAGGTCTTAAAAATCGAATAATTTTGTTATTTTGATGTTTCATATAGACAAATTTGAAGATAACTGCGTGGTTTCACTAGTTATTGAATAATATCTGTCATCCAAACTATGATATTTGGAAAATCATAATGTGAAATAAATACTTTCACAGAGTGATTACTTTCCCGTATGCCTTCACTCTGCCCTTTCTCTTCCCTTCCTCACTCACTTTTTCTCTTCCCTATTTCTTAATAATATCCCATTATTATTTTATTGTACTGTTAAGAACTGAACACTCGGCCTTTGCGCTCAGGTTCCTCGAACCTTGCAGCGACTTCCCGTTTTTAATATAGTTATGTATAATCCTATTTAATGGTATTTTTATTTTATTTTATATTGTATTTTACTTTTTTATGTTAAATTGAATTATATGTTGATCTTCTATTCTTCTATTGATTTGTTATGAAATAGCTCTTTATTTCTCTTTTAACTTCTGTGTATGTGTTGAGGCTCTTGAGGTGATTGGGGATGCTGTTGAGGATGTTCGGTACAAAGTATTCCGGTATAGCCTTTCCCATTTCTGTATAAAAGTCTGGTGTTCTATAGTGCAAGTGTCTTGTATTGTATCTATTTTCATTGGCCTGTCTATAATTATTTTCGAAGTAGTATTTCTGTAGTATTATGAATTTGTACAAGTTTTTGAAGTTGAGTATCTGTATTGCATTTGTGTCTAGATTCTGGAAAAAATGTCTTCTTATTCTGTCAGTCAGTTGAACTACTGGATTCAAGATATAATTCGGAGCATGTCCATAACGGTTATTCCATATCTTACTTGAGATTCCACTAGGCTAAGGTATACTGTACGTTTTGCTTTCATTGGTAGCAGATATTTTAGTTGGAAGCATCTATGTGCTATATACCTCAGTTTTTTAGCCAACACTTGTGAGTGAGTAAACCACTTCATATTCGAATCGAAATGCATTCCTAGGTACTTCACTGTATCTGAGTGTTTGATTTTGTTGCAGGTACACGGGTTGTTAGTTTTAAAACATTCGTATTTGTGGCTAGTTACTCTATTGTTTGGATCGATGGTATCTATGTTCAGTTTTGGGTTATGGAATACTATTGTTTTAGTCTTTGAACTGTTTATATGGATATAATTGTTATGAAAGTATTTTGTAATTGTGTTTATATCTCTCTGTATTTTTTCGGCTGCAACTGATAAGTTTTTATGTGTAGATAAGATTATAGTATCATCTGCATAGTTGTAGACCTCCCCTTTGAAATCACAGTTTTTTAGGTCACTGATATACAGATTGAAGAGCAAAGGTGATAGTGGTGAGCCTTGAATGACCCCGAAAGATTGCGATTTTGGAGTACTATTGCTCTTCCCAATTTGAACAATTGTTTCCCTGTTACTAAAATAACTCTTGAATATTTCCAAATCTAACCCACATACTCCCATTATATTCAATTTTTTAAGGATTATTTCATGTTGGATCGTATCGAATGCTTTGCTGAGGTCCAGTAGCACTGCCAAGGTCAAGCTTCTTCTATCTATATTCTTATTGATTGAGTATGACACTTTCTCCAGTAATTGGGTTGTGGACATACCAGGAACAAAACCATATTGGTTTCTATTTAGTAGGTTATGCTGAATGGAGTATTTCATAAGATCATCATGAATGATGAATTCAAGTATTTTCATTAGAATTGAGATTGCACCTATTGGTCTGTAATTTTGAATATATTTTTTTTGGCCGTTTTTATAAATAGGTTTGAGTAGGGTTGTTTTCATTTTCGTTGGGATTTTTCCTGTTTCAATTATTATGTTGTATAGGTGAAGGAGAATTCTTTTCAGGTATTCAAAATGGTCTCTTATATGTTTTGGTTTGATATTATCAATTCCTGGAGAGGCAGTTCTATTTAATTTTTCCACTATACTATGTAATTTATTCATCTGTATTTTTCTTATTATGGTATGTGGTTCGTTTCTCAAGTCAAGTTCATCAGTTTCAATCGTTGGCACGTACAGCTCATCTGTTGATATGTTTCTGTTCATTTCTTCTATCTTGGTTTTGAAATGTTCATTGAAGCTATTGCATAATTTATTGAGATCTTCTTCTTTCCCGATTTTGAAATTCTCCCTTATTATTGACTGGATTGGTTTCTTCCTCACATTGAGTATCTCGTTAACTGCATTCCATGTTTTCTTGGCATCTCCGATATGATCTTTGACTTTATTGTAGTAGTGGTTACGCTTTTCTCTACGTATTTCGTTAGTTAGATTGTTTCTGTGGTTTTTATATTCATTCTTCAATTGATTATTATTTGGTTGTCTTTTTAATCTGTTCCACAATACATCTTTCATTTTGATTCGGTCTTTAATGTGTTCGGTTATCCATGGCTGGGTTTTTCCATCTCTCTTATTGCGGATTTTTATTGTAGCTTTTGCATAAATGGTTTCAAATTTTTGAACAATTGAGTCATATATCTTTGTTGGATCGTTTGATGTTAAATGATCATTCCAGTTAGTATTCCTAATCATATTCCCTACAAGCCTATCCGAGATAACCTGTATTTTTTCATCTGTTACTGATGTTTCTGTTCCAATTCCATTCAGCTTGAAACCAATCATATAATGATCTGCTATTTTCGTTTTAATAATCATTGTCTCTATCTGATTTGGGTTTATTCTGGAATTGATGTGGTCTATGCATGAAGACGTTATATGATCAGCATACAGTTCTTCTCTGGTTGGCTCTTTTATTCCATTTTGCAGACCAGCTGTATACAATATATTAAGATAGCTTTCTGATTGTGGATTGATGTTTCGCTCCAAGATATCAATGTTCATATCTCCCATGATTATAATATTCTTTTTGCTATTCACATGTCCAGTTTGCAGCCAATTCTCTATTTGCTCATTGAATTGGTTAATACTTTTTGAAGGTGGCCTGTAGAATACTGCAATCAAACAATCTTTCTTGTTCATTGACAATTCAAATAGGAGTGACTCACTAGCAGGAAAATCGTAATCTATTATCTTTATATTCAATTCTTTCTTATAATATATTAGTATGCCTCCGCCAGCTCTTTCTTCTCTGCAGTAACTCAAATGATTATAATTTGGAATATCATATGACTCTATTTCGTTCTCTTTTAGATTGGTCTCAATCAAGATAAGTAATTTTATTCTATCTAATGTATTCCCCATGACTGCTAATAGTGTGTCCCAATGTTTTTTTATGCTTCTAATATTGATCATGATACATTCAAATGTGTTTTCCTCTACCATAGTATTTGTAAAGTCTTGCAAATTATGATATTTGGAAAATCATAATGTGAAATAAATACTTCCACAGAGTGATTACTTTCCCGTATGCCTTCACTCTGCCCTTTCTCTTCCCTTCCTCACTCACTTTTTCTCTTCCCTATTTCTTAATAATATCCCATTATTATTTTATTGTACTGTTAAGAACTGAACACTCGGCCTTTGCGCTCAGGTTCCTCGAACCTTGCAGCGACTTCCCGTTTTTAATATAGTTATGTATAATCCTATTTAATGGTATTTTTATTTTATTTTATATTGTATTTTACTTTTTTATTTTTGTCATTGTCTTCTTCTTCTTCTTCTTTTGGTTCCTATCCGTTCCGGATGTTGGCAACCATTCTGGCTATGATGACCCTGTTGACTGCCGCCCTGAACAGCTGTGCTGTGCTCATTCCATACCATGTCCTCAGGTTCCTAAGCCACGATATTCTCCTTCTTCCAGGACCTCTTTTACTTTCTACCTTGCCCTGCAATACAAGTTGGAGTAGCTCGTATCTGCTTCCGTTTCTCATTATATGTCCGAGATATTGGAGCTTCCTCGCTTTTACAGTATTGAGAATTTCTTTTCCCTTTCCCATTCTTCTTAGAATTTCTTCATTAGAGACATGGTCCACCCATGACACCCTCAGCATCCTCCGGTAGAGCCACAATTCAAATGCCTCTAGTTTGCGCTCAGTTGCAGCTGTCAATGTCCATGACTCCACATCATATAGAAGAACGGAGAAAACATAACATCGAAGAAATCTCATTTTCGAATTAACTGTCAAATCGTGACTTTTGAACATGGTACTCATTTTTAAAAACACAGCTCTGGCCTTTTCAATGCGGATCTTGATCTCTTGTGAGTGATCCCACTGGTCATTCAGAGTGGCACCCAGGTAAATGTATTTATTAACTTGTTCAACTGGCTTTCCTTTAATTGTAAGATGACATCTGGGGACATTGTAATTATGTTTTTTGGGACAAATAAAGATTTTAATTTAAATTTGAATTTGAAATGGATAGAATGCGGTTACAATAAGATCCCGAGATTCTCAAACAAGTGGTTTTATCCTATTCATAGCATTTTTTTTATTTATATTTTTCTCATATTTATGGATTGAGGATGCACTGAAGAAGAACTTGTATTTGTATTATTTCTATAGAATGACAAATATATTGAACTGAATTGAATGAAGAATGATCACCAATCAGGGAAAATTCAGATACTGCAATTATACGGCCTTTCAGTGAAACTTCACATGTCACATGTCACAGAACGAATAGAACAAACAACAATCGCCGTTCATCATTCATTCATTTATGAAGCATCGAGAGCCTGGTATATGGAGAGAGTATAGAATGTAATTATTATTAAATCCTATACTTTCTGGGTATATGACGAAATCTAGGAATATTCATTGTAGAGCGTATATCGATATCGAATCAATCAATTCCACTTCAGATTTAGTATCCGCAGCCTTTTGTTCCGCGTCCGTGAATTAATATTCCAGATTTTATTAATTTGTTTTTTATGTAAACTTTATCCTGCAGTGCAATGACAAAAACAACTGTGGAATTGGATGCTGTACCTGGAAGACAAAATAATATTCATTTGAGGCGATATGAGTGTACAACAAGCCTCAAGCGAAATTGATTTTTTCAATTAAGTATATTAAATTACCTCGGAATTCCAAAATCCCCTTCTCGTAATTCTACAATCCTTTGTTTATGAGTTCTTGTGGGATGATTGGGTGATTATTGCCTTCTAAGAATTGAGCGATTGTTTTTTCGTGAAGAACAGCATCAATAACCATTTTTGAGGCACAGAAAGTAGAAAGTGGAGTGAATGCTTCATAGAGATGAGATTTCGTATGTATTCTTCATGTAGGAAGAATGGTGATGGACTAGAAAAAATGGGTAGTCATTAAAATAAACATCAATGGAAATTGAGAATCGTATGAAAGTGAATCTGAAACGTGCAAAAAATTCAGTGCAAATAATACTTTTTGATGCGTTGTAACTGAAACCTCAACACCGCAGGGCATGCTGTGATGCATTTTCCTCTCAAAAAAGTGCACCAGAACAGAGAAATTTGTTAATTGTCATATGAAAAAATTAATTAGACTAGGTATAGATTGTGCCAATCCATTCATGCAAGTTGGGCCACAGCACAGATACATTGTTTCTACGACTTGTTGAAAATCTCACACAAAATTTGAGTTTCTACCTGTATAAATTCACCAAAATTACAATTCTATCATTTCAAATGGGAGTAAAATATGATTATGTGATAGAATGACGAAATACCACAGAGGACATTCGTTTTTGACAACCAAAGTAATCTGTCAAATACCGGAGTTGAACTAATTAATTTACCCTGCGTTTCCCTGTAATTCGCAGTAATCAACTAATGAAATAAAGATAATTGGACTTATTCATACAATTTTGAAATTAAATCTCGAGAAAAATCCATCCATTCATTCATTCATCCCACAAAGGACTGTTTCCATTTATCATTTTCATTATCTTAATGAATTTGTTCCAAGGTCTATAAATACAGGTCATGACACAATCCCGTGATGCATTGCAAAATCGCCATTTTATGGGGCTCTAGTTCACCAATTTTCAAATTCATCATCTGTTATCATTATAGATTGAACAACATAATGTGTTATTTTGTTATATTCTTCGAGGATTATTTCTTGCTTTAAATTGACAATGAAATTAATTCTTCCCACAGAATAATCTAATAATTGGATTCCAACTAGGAACTGAATAATTGTTGATTTTTAGATTGGGAACTTCAAACTCTTTGTGAGGTTTGCCTTTTGTCCCAATGCCTTATGAATCATAACAAGTTACAAGAATAAAAAAAATTTTAATAATAAAAAAATGAATTATTGAACCATTTATTATTAAAATTTTATAATAATTTTAAAATCGAAAACCTGGAATAACATATTATCTGTACCAGACTATTGTTTTTAAAAAGCATAATGCATGATTTTGTTATGAACAGATTGGAATATTTCAAATGTACCGCCATAAAGACTCCACATAATGGCCACTCCATAAGGAACACGAGTGTCATGACCTGTATTTATAGACCTTGATTTGTTCATATCAAAATCAATAGTTTTCATTACGTAATTTTCTGTCTTTTTCAACTGACATGAATCACACATTGCTCCAAGCAATT
The DNA here is from genome assembly GCF_014356525.2 of Nilaparvata lugens. Taxonomy (NCBI): domain Eukaryota; kingdom Metazoa; phylum Arthropoda; class Insecta; order Hemiptera; family Delphacidae; genus Nilaparvata; species Nilaparvata lugens. The sequence continues at coordinate 3,919,744 of NC_052508.1, forward strand.
CATTCGTAGCTCAAGCTTCCAACACTGAACAACAAGTTTTGGATAGTTTCACAGCTTGTCAGTAGAGTATGATTTGCATTGTGGATTGAGAGATTATACAGAATGATGCAGGGAAACGCAACATTTTGAAAATGCTATTTTCATAAAGCCAACTAGTTGATTATTAATGAAAAGGCATTCGTCATTAACAGTCCGAGTTACTACTATCAAACTCACTGGTTCAAGAAAAGTTTATTTTCCTGGTTGATTGATATTGGAGTGGAAAATTGTGGAAATTTAGTTAGAATGTAAATATTGAAACTATTTATTCTTCATTCTTCTCTTTTACTGTTTTTCATTTTTCTAAAAATAACCTTTCTTATTATTATCCTTAATAGAACATTAATATTTATCTACTAATTTCATAATTTTGTTTGTATTATAAATTTTTACTAATTTTATTATAAAAAACTTTAATCCCATATCAGTGAATGAAGTTTTTAAATAGTAATTATAACACGCAATAAGCAACTAATTACTTATACACCAACACATATAATTTATAGTGGGTTGTATATTTATTCATTGAAATTATCATTTATTCATTGTTGAAACACCGCTGATTTATGTAGGCTAGTTACATTACAATACTATATTACCAATATTCTAATGTTGCATTCAATCTACATTGTAAATAATAAGTTCTCATAATATGTTAAATTTATTGCATAATTGGCTGTTGTACTGTAATTTATTGTAGATTTGTGTATAAACCAGAATGTATTGTATTGTACTACAATCAAGTAGTCCAAAAGAGCTTCTCCACTATTTAATATAACATTGTAAAAATGTTCCGACATTAGGCGTTCACAGCTTCATATGGGTGGGAAATTTTGAAATTACCGTTTGTACAGAAGATGACCAGAACTGGAAAAATAAAATTTACCGATTAGAATGAACCTCAAAAAATAACTGCTTGTCCAGAACTGGAAAAACAAAATTAACAGTACCTCAAAAAATTGCGATAGGCTAAATTTACCAGCTTCTATCCAACATAAGTATAAAATTGCATATAAGAAACGTCACTAGAACAAGAGATATAATATGAGATATCAGAGAAATTTTCATATTTTCTAGAATTGTGACATAAAATTCACTCTCTTCTCAATCGAATAATATTCAGTTAAATTCTGATTAAGTTCTGTCTTTTGAATTAGAAAAGGAGTTAAGTTGAATGTTATTGTGAATAACAACATAATTACACTTGTAACTTGTGAGAGAAGTAGTAGTGAAGTTTTGAAGAGGAAGAGAGATGTAACTATGCATTTATGACAAAAGTGACACTGCTTCATGTCCCAGAGATGGATATTACTTGTGAGTTACTCGTCTCAATACAAAAGATTAGACATGGGCTCCTCGACGCTCTAATTCCCAGAAGTATCCGATACTTTTCGTTTGTGAGCTGCGGGGTGGGGTGAAGGGGTGGAGGGGAAGCTCTTGTGTGTCAGTGCATAAGAGCCAAGTTCTCTTATCTAGACATATGGAAGACAATAAACCAAAGAGTCTACAGTGACGATACGATTATTCGCAACTTTGCCGGGGAAAAGTTGTGGAGCTTGGCGTCCTCTTTTGAGACGGAAAACGGGACTTCGTTTACATGCTTCATCTGCTCTCTTGAGATGATAAAAGCGATCTCAGAATGGCGAACACATACAAAGATAAGGCGTAGAATAAGAAGCGACAAGCCCCACATTCCGTTTGCCGTCGAGTTGCTTTTCAATTTATTTCGAAAAGAAGTTGGGCAAAACTAGTGAGCTACTGAGTTGGTGTTGCCGTTTCACTCGGTTGAGTCCTCCTCTCCAGCAAGCATAATAACTTCACTCTGCTGATAGAATGAGCTGGAGATGTACTGACAAAATGGATGGCAGAGGTCTCATCAGTTTATAGCTGTGAACCAGAGCACTCAAGCTCATGAGTTCGACTCTATTAATTCAAAGTGCAAATACAACGTCCCTCCATTAGTTGCCAACTGACTGATTAATTCCTTCAAGTCAAATGCTGAATACAGCTGTCATCGAATACGTCACTAACGAAAATACTGCCTTAGTATTATACGCTAATTTATAGTCGATTTGGATGAAGAATCTACTTGTCTACAATTAACAATGTCTCTATGACGTCATCGAACAGAGAAATCGATCCGCAGTCGATGTGTCTGCATAAACCCTTCGGAGGTATCGAAAAAACAAAGCTTCAAATTCTACAGTATTTGCCAGTAATTAAGATAGTATAGTAAGGAATGAACAAATCAAATGTAGGATTTTGAAAACAATTCAAATTTGTAGAACCCACAAAAATACTGGAACTTTTTGTCGACAGATTTTGCGAAATGAATAAATTTCTCAATTCGCTTGTAAGTATTGTTATACTGCAATTTGCAATGAAAATTTCCTATCATTTTTCGTACGAGATGAAGTGTCTTTTCACATGACATTTTTAATTTGAAAACATTTCAGTGAACTTTTTGAAAGAGGGCCATGAGATGATGTATTCACTACGAAGTATTATAAAAAAACATGGATTCTCAGATATCATTCCAACCAGAGAATTTGTTCCAATGAAGAAAGAAGAGAAAGAATCTCTTGTTTTTATAAAAGGTTGAAGAGCTGATATGTTTCAGAAATTTCCGAGCCTTTGTCGATCTATCATGTTCGAGCATTTTTCAAAGCTCGGACGGATGGCAAGTTTTCGCGAATGCATCGTTTGATACCGTCAACAGAGTGATTAGAGCCAACACGTCACGAACATTCTGTAATCAGACGAGTTGGTAGCAACTTTAATCTGTTTCCCAATTAATTCCGGTTGGCTGAGAAGTTTGAGATTCCAATGTATTTGAACTCAGTATGCATAGCATGGACTGCTGAGAATTTGAAATGGTAAGGCGAGCTAACATCTATTGCAATAGCGAACCAAGTCAACAGTTCCGCATCAATTTACCCGTCATTCAACAACTTTGTTTGATTACCTGGCAAAAACAAACTTGGCCTTTATTATTGAAATTCAAGAAAACACTACTTTACTGAGGCTTCATGAATGATTACGAGTTTCTGTGAGTGTTTTCGAAAACAATAGCTCTGTTTTCGATTATAATGAGTAATAGTTCTATTCTACTCAGATTGATGAATATGATCTAAAAACTGATGAGACAGCAGTTTCTTTGCGCGACAGAGTGAGGATAGAATGAAATACATTCTATACTCTCTGGCGCGACATGGATAAGTCTAATTACACACACATCGATTTTTGAACGAACGATTCTTTGCCGTCCGTACATGAACTCTATCCTATACTATTAAACGAGCAATTTCTGTTTAGATGTTTATATACTAGAATCTATATATAATCTATTTATATATAGAATCTACTTTTTCACTCGCTAACCATCCGCGCATGCGCAGTAGATTTACTTTACGCTCCCAAATCATTCGCGCATGCGCAGAAGAGTTTCTTTACGCTCCCTAATCAGCTGATTGTAAGCAGCTCGCCAAAAAGTCAGATCTTAACCTTAAAAGTCGGTAATTGTAACTCCGCCAATATAAGTAATTTAACAGGTTTGGGCAGTTGTAGAAAAAATGTTGTATGTAATTCACGCGTAATGCTTCTTTATCGCTCTTGCAAAATTATTGATAACTGTTTTGCGCGAGCGATAAAGTCGCGCATTACGCTCTTAATACATAAATAGCTATTTGCCCGTGGTGCGAACGCTATTTTTCGCCACACAGAAAAATGAACAATATATATATATAAATATATGTTAATAATTGTTCACTAAGCACTTCCGAAAGCAGAAGTGGAAGGTCATAGCTCTAACAAATCTGAGGTAATCTGAATATCAGGAAATTGTCCAAGTATTTTTATTTTTTATTCTGATTTGTCTAAATAACCTAAAAGATTATGTTCAATTATGTGGGAGGTTGAGTTTATACTTTTTTATTCTTTCAAATGACAATAAGATGATATTATTATAAATGTTTTAATTATTGAATAATGAACACAAATAATGAAAAGTTTTTTGATCAGCTGTTTTTTGATCACCTTTCTTAGTTCCATGTTAGCGGCTGGAAAGGGTACTCTTGAACTAAACCTGTTCTGACGTCAGACGAGAGTCGTCTGCAAACAATGTCTTTCAGATCTACGTAGGGACTGGAAAACAGCTGCTTCCTGTGCAGTGTGGAGAAAACATTTTTAATAGGACCTAAACTGAAAGAACTAAACATCAACCTCACTGTTCTGTTCGAAGCCTAGAAAAGAAGTTCCCATTTTTTCGTATCGATGAACCCATAGGTGGATAGGCCTATTCTGTGAGCGAAAATGAATAACACTGTAATCACAAAATAACTCCAAGCTTGATAAAGATTATTGCAAAGGCATTTAGAAAGTGAAACCATTTGAATGTATTGGCAGACGACAGGACTTCAGGAAAGCAATTTACAATGACCAAAATAACAAATATCATAGTCAGGATAATAGAATCGGAATTCTGATGCGAGATAATGAAGAGCCAGGCACATATTATGGCCATAATGAAAGTCGTCCAACGCCTCAATTAAGGCTGAAGATAGGAGAAGCTGCAGTGTGCTTCAAGGCTTGAAGAGCCGCCTCAGAGAAATCAAACGAAAGTTGGAACTGTCGCTACATCCTTCGATTGAAGCATACAGATTAACCTGATAACTGAATCGCCTTTTCACTCGAAGCTCATTGGCAAATCCGCAAACAAACCTGACTATCCGGGATCAGCTACCATGCGAGAGTAGCTGTGGAAACTTCAAAAGTAGAGAAGAACGCGTTCATGAGATTATGAGGAGCATAGAATACCGGATAAACGATTTATTGTTCTCCTAATACAGTATTCATCAATTACCCAATTTATGAATGAATGAACAATTTAATAGTGCTGGGATAGTGAAAATCGATGTTTCTAAGAATGACCGATATCAAATTATATTCTAGCAGAGTACAAATTTAAAATAAATATACATTTGCGCTTCGTGAGAGGTTTTTCAAGCTGTCACATGTCACGTTATTCTTTATATTTAAATAACGATTAGCCTCCTGCTTGGCATCAGTCGGTAAAGCATGAGATTTGATATAATTATATAATTAGGTCGTGGTTTTCTAATAGTATTCAGTCTTAAAAAATCTTGATAGGCCTAGATATGGGCTTCTCCTATAACTCTTGTAATTCAATAAATAATAAATATATATAAATATGATACTTATACTATAGTGTTGAGGAATAAAAAATAAATTGCACACCATGAACGTTCATACATATATTAAACAAATAATGCAAAAAATAGATCGAGGCAAAAAATATATAAAGAGCGATAAAAAAAAATATAATATAAAAATAGAACAATAATTGAAATCAATAAAATATCACAGGCTAAACTTTATATTCTAGATTTATGGCACGAATCATTACCATGTGCCTTTATCTTAAAATCATATGCATTCTTTTGCATGTAGCTGCGATATACGCTTGCTAATACTTGTCGACTTGGACAATTCAATTAAAAATCTGTGCTTTAAGATCAGCTTGATAAATTAGCCACTAATAATCCAAATATATATATATTAAAATCTCTAGTACTTAGTAGATTTATTTGTATCGAATATATATTTTTATCTCAGGGTGCAAGATTCGGCACCTGACGGAATAGGTAGAGCCATTCATCTAGTGAATTAGAACTATAATAAATTATCGCAAATTGTATTGCAAAAAATTAAATATTATATGCATATGTTTTAATAGCCTAGATTTTGTACTTCTTTGATTTAATAGAAATTTCTGAAATATTGATCTATATTTTTCTTTCAAATAAATACCTTTAATACTAATTTTACTTGCGCAAGTATTACTCTTATTAATTTCTCAATTTATAATAAAACCCTTTCGGCGAGCTAGCTTTGATCATCAGATTAATTCGAAGCACTAGGGCGCCCATCACTAATTCAAATTTAATCACTCACGTGTCGAAAATCTTCTTGTAAGCCGCCGATGTCGATCCAACTCCATGTGGTCCGGGAATATGGTAGCCGGAATCGTCTCCTCCAAGGGGTTATAAGTTTAATTCAAAATGAAAATGACTTCTGCTTCACAATAGCATCACGAAGTCTTTTAAGAAATTTAATAATTTACTTTAACTTTAACTTTTACAAAATCATTAGTAAGGTACTACGCTCTAAAATATTTGGGGTCCTCTTATGGTGGCATTTGGCTGGCGAGTGCTGGTTCTTCTTTTTCAAGTTTTACAGATCCTCTTTCCGACTTTCAAATTAGCATAAAATTTAAATATCTTAGTCCTCCGCCATTTAGGTTCAAATAGATCTTACAAAAAATACCAAAATATTGCTTAGATTGTATGATTAATAATTTCTTTGCTTTCGAGCCATATCGATAACATAGACTATATACAATTCAACATAGATTCCGAACATTTATAGAAATATTTATAAATATTTTTGAATTGGCCTACAATTGCCGCCTATTAACTGCCGTTTTACTATTGGTGCATGCAAATTTTATTCGGTATTCATGCGCCTGGTACCTCTTATTTCCTGAATACATTAAATTATTTTTATTTGGTTTTTTATTTATGCTCTTTACATGCTAGCTAATATTCTATACATTAATATTAATTCCATGCTACTTAATAATTAGCCACGTGATCAGGTGTTTTTTCACATTGCACACCATCTGATTGCAATAAAGCTCTGCCAAGGGGTTTTGGTCAGATTCTACGTTTCTCGGTTTGATCGATCTCTAGGTCACCGATCCGTGAATACATGTACATAACCTCAATCTTCAAATATTTTATATAATAATCTATTTATGAGCAATAAAATTCCTTCAAATCCTTTTTAGGTTTTTGTACCATTTAGCCAGAACAAGCTGATGCTATCTAATCTTAGTTATTATCTATTGGCGATATTAGCCAGTTACTTTATTTTCAGACCTATTACTGTTTCTGTTAGGGCTTTTTATCTACCCAGATTTAATACTTTACACGCGCCCCTGGGTTTGAATTCAAAATATTTGAGAATCACAATGTTTTTAATGAAAACCCACCCTTCAATACATCGATATACACTATACTTTATTTATAAATTATACTCTCATACTTCTATCACAGTTCGCAGACATATTTGCTGCATCTCCTTTATACCTTTATCAAATACAATAACAAATTCTCCTCCTCAACACACATAAAATATCATAAATATAAACTTCTAAACGCACTCCTCCTGACAACACTTAAAACATAGTAATTTTTAAATTCGCCGCTTGCAGGGCCGCCAACCTAACTACACACATTTCATAATTCTCATAAATGATTCCTTTTAGACAATAATTTCGATTCACAAAACTTCTGGGCTTATATCTTATAGTATTTCTTAGGTCTTAATATAAATAATTTTTTATACATCAGGTACAATACTTTTCCTTTGCTAATGGCTCTTTGGTTTTTTGATAGCTTGTATTCACTTTAAGTCTTTTCAGGTAACAAACGTGGCATAATTAAAAGTAATAAATATAAAACATATAAATAAATATACCGACATTAATAAATATAATAAATAACAGTAATAGATAACTTTTCGGGTACAGTACTTTTTCATAAACATATGTTTAACAGACATTACATATTTGATTTAGGTGGCTTTGCCCAGCTGGTCACTGGTTCTATCTACAGAATTTGCTGTCGAATTTCATAATTAACCTAACTGCTGCATTTTTTCCTTTTAAAGGTAATTCACAAATTTTAATTTTACTATCCCCGCTTGTGTCCTTTTTTATTTGATGTATCTTATTTAATTACATATTTAAAAATTATTCTTTTTCTTATTGCAGGCTTCTAACGGTTGGAAGAAATTAAAACACTGGATTGTTGCCATGCGGTTCTATGCCAAGATTAAATTTATTAAGGAAGGTCAGTAATCGGTTTGATAATAATGTTTTCCTTGACTTCTTATCATATTTATTTCAAATTTGACGATATTGCATGTGGAAATGTTGTGATTTACTTGCATCTTCTTGCATTCTGTTTGTAGATTGTTGCTGTAGGCCGTTCGGTTATCTGCTATCCGTTGGTGAGGCTGTCCTAATTGATAATTTATCTTCATGAATTTAAAGCCCTTGTATCTGGTGTATTCCTTTAAATAATTCCAAGCTTCATTTATGATAATTCCTTTTAATCCATTCTTTTTCCAATCAATCTGTACTCTTAACTCATCCTTCCTTTCATTATCATTTAATATTCTTGATCTCGGTTCATTATAAATTAGTAGGCTCACAACAATAACTATTTTTATAATATTAACTTTCCATTCATCAATACTGGATTCTTTTAATAATAACAATATAATATTTTCCATCCTATCTACAACACAGTCTTTTATTAATATCACAGCCATTATTACAACATTACACACCATATCAAAACATTTATCAACTTCTTAACAATATAATCACTCAACATATAGCCAGGTACTTCCATTTTATTAGTATAATTCCTTATTTCTCTCACTCTTCTTAGACACTTTCCATTCTTCATTAGCTCCCACAAGTAATCCAATTTATTGTCTGCGCATGAATCGATAGTAGTCCTTCTAATAGCTTCGGTTCTATCCCATTTATTTGATCCGTTTTTATCCCGTTTCCTTAGCCCATTCTTCCGGTCACATCGCTCAATATCTCTCTTGAAGCGTATGTGCCGCGGATGCACGCCGTCGGTCCGCTCCTGTCCTCCTCGGTGTCGGTCCGGTGTTCTTCTTTGCCTCTTGAAGCGTGCATGCGGCCTCCATCGGCGCGCGCGGTTCCTCCGTTTCTTCCGCCTCCGGGCCTTGCGATGCATGCTCCTCTTTCTGTCCTGTAGTCTGTACTCCTCGTCCTGATGCCGGTCGGGTGTCCTCGGGCGCCTCCGTCTCCGGGCCTTGCGGTGGTCGCTCCTCTTGTCCGGTAGTCCGTCCTCCCTGGTGTCGTCCTCTTGGTCCGGGTCCTTGGTCTGCTGTGGGGTCCATTGGTGCGCGGGTGTGGTGTGCAGATACATGGTGGCGGTCTCTTGATGTGCGGGCTGCTCTTCCTGCGGTGATGGGTCTTCGGCGGGAAACAATATACTTAAAATGGGTTGTTGCTTGCGGCTGGTTTTAATTGCATGGTGGGCGGCGGTTTTTGGTGGTGGTTTATCTGGTATTGGCTTTTGTTCTCCTAATAATATTTTCGGTGGATCATTTCTAAAGGTGGTGTATGATGTTAAAATATCTTGATTTTCTTTGTTTGTTTCATTGGAGTTTATAGGTGTTATATCGGGGGTATCATATAGTCCTGGTTTATTAGCTGTAGTTTTCTGTATTTCTGGTGGCGGGTTGTTGGGTGCTGGGTTCCGTGTTTTTTGTTGATTTAATCCTGTGGCATGCGCTAATGTATAATTTGTACTTACTTGTTGAGGTGGCGGTTTATAATTTCTGTTGTAATTGTTTTGTGTGTGATTATTATGTGAGTTTAATCGATCACGGCCATCATAGTGATTTTTACGATTGCTCTGCTGGGCATAGTGGTTGGTTGTGCGATTTTGAAATTTTTCATTATTCCAGTTACCATTTTGCCTGTGCTCATAGCGGCGTTCAAATTGAGGGGCAGATCGGTAGCGATCATATGATACCGGTTCATAATTTTGGCTGTTATACTGACTAAATTTTGAGTTATGTTGATTTTGTGCGTATCTCTGGTCTGAACGGTGGTTTGATATTGCCATCACAGACTGTATGCCATATAAATGATTTATCAGCTGCTTACAATCAGTAATGGGTTGTGTGGCGAGTGCAATTCTAACTTGATACGGTAGCTTCTTTAAAATAATACTTGCTAATGCCGATTCATTAATGGGCTCGCTCAATTGAGAATTTTTAAACTGTAGGGCAGTGACGAAAGTGGTACATGCACCGTCTAAGTTAGGGTTGAAATCACATGATATAATGTCCGCTAGCACGTTCAACTGTTTACTTCTGCTCCAATACTGTTCCAGGAAGACAGCGACAAACTCATCCAATGATGTAAATTCATGGGCTCTACTCCGAAAGAACATCAGGGGTTCGCCAATCAATAAATTAGTCAAACGAAGACGCCAAAAATTCCAAGAGGTAGGTGCAAGAGTTTGTACTAATTTTATCTGATCAATGAATGGTTGAGGTTGCAAATGGCGATCAGTATTATCAAATTTTCCTAGTCCTTGTAATATACTATGTACGTTGAGGTTGTCTGTTTGAATCCCTTGAGGTTGTTGTTGAATATGATTTTCCAATGCTATTATTTTTTCCTGTGTTATCTGCCATTGACTATTATGTGTAATTTTATTTGCGTTTATTTCTTGATTTAATTGAGTCAGAGTGGATTTTTGAATTAGTAGAGTTCCGTTTAAAGCTTTACAGGTTTCTGTATTTTGGTTGATGCTACCTTGCAGTTGGTTCATTTTTGTGGACATATTAATCTGTTTGTTTTGTATTTCTTTAATACTGTTAATATTTTTGTCAACTGTAGTTGTTAAGGCTTGATTGGCAACGGTAATTTGTTTGTGGATTTCTTGGTGGCAATCGGCCTTAATGTTATTTGTTATATCCTGAATGGGTGTAGTGATTTGTGTGGTTAGGTTATCTATCCTTTCATTGAGTTCACATGTAACCGTATCCAACCTTTCGATAATCCTGCCGTAACTTTATCCTGACTTTCTTTTTGTAGGGTTATCATTGCTTTTAATTCTTCCCTATGATTCTCTACTTTAGTTTCAATATTATCCAACCGTTGTTCTACTGATTTTATAGCGCCTGCGGTCTCTTTCATGCCCTGTTCCACTGTTTGTTTATTTTCCTCTTTTACTGTAGCAATCTCTTTTTTAATCTCCTGCATCATATTATCCATTGTTTTTTGTAACATAATATTGAAAGTACTGCTAGTTTGTTCCATTATTACCTTTTGAAGCGGATCTAACTCTGTGATTGAAAATATACTTTGTTTGCTCAGGTGTGACTCGGCCTCCGGCGATGCGGGTTCTGCAGGCTGCTCCTCGCCCCCTTCAAAGTTGATCTCTACTATCCGTTGATTCAATGGTGTGTCAGCGGCGTCGATTCGAGTGGATGATAGAGGTTGCAGACCTGGTGGATCGAAGACTATCGACCCGACGCTTCCTGGTTCCCTTTCTCGTGGCGTATTGGCATCTACCGTGGTGGGGTTTGATGTGCTTGGAGTCGACAAAGTGGGATCTGTGCAACCGCCGTACATATATGAAACTTCAGAGTTTGCGGGAATGTGATTCATTATGTCAAATATGATAAATGCTAATTAAACAGTGATAAAAATGATAAGCGAAAATGCTTAAAAAAGAGACACAAACCGGGACTTACAGTGAAACAGTGATGTGTAAAGTGTTTGGATACTCATACAACAAGGTATTTATACTTAAGTTTTTTATAATGCTCTAGCGCCCCCAATGTTTTGTTTTGATTTATTCTTGGCTAGTTTACAGGCTGTGACTTATTTTCCAACCGGCTTAAACACATAATATATTTTTGACTAGAAAGTAATAGCAGTTTAGGCTTGTAAAATATAATCTCTCTCTATAGACATGTATTTTTTTTTACAGTACTAATAATATAAAATTTTCTTTAAAACATATAATTTCTCTTTATTTAAAGCTATTGATTCCCCAAAAAGTAATACAAATTTCCCTTTGCCAGTTTTCCTCACAACTCGTATAAGTTATCTATAATTTTCAATATGGTTATTGACTTAATTTCAAATAATTATTCAATGAGCTTGGCTCTCATCATCAGTCCCACGTTGGTACGGCATGTCTTTATGTCGTATCCGTGGCCTATCACGTTGGGCAACATGTCTTTATGTCACGTTATTCTTTATATTTAAATAACGATTAGCCTCCTGCTTGGCATCAGTCGGTAAAGCATGAGATTTGATATAATTATATAATTAGGTCGTGGTTTTCTAATAGTATTCAGTCTTAAAAAATCTTGATAGGCCTAGATATGGGCTTCTCCTATAACTCTTGTAATTCAATAAATAATAAATATATATAAATATGATACTTATACTATAGTGTTGAGGAATAAAAAATAAATTGCACACCATGAACGTTCATACATATATTAAACAAATAATGCAAAAAATAGATCGAGGCAAAAAATATATAAAGAGCGATAAAAAAAAAAAATAATATAAAAATAGAACAATAATTGAAATCAATAAAATATCACAGGCTAAACTTTATATTCTAGATTTATGGCACGAATCATTACCATGTGCCTTTATCTTAAAATCATATGCATTCTTTTGCATGTAGCTGCGATATGCACTTGCTAATACTTGTCGACTTGGACAATTCAATTAAAAATCTGTGCTTTAAGATCAGCTTGATAAATTAGCCACTAATAATCCAAATATATATATATATTAAAATCTCTAGTACTTAGTAGATTTATTTGTATCGAATATATATATTTTTATCTCAGGGTGCAAGATTCGGCACCTGACGGAATAGGTAGAGCCATTCATCTAGTGAATTAGAACTATAATAAATTATCGCAAATTGTATTGCAAAAAATTAAATATTATATGCATATGTTTTAATAGCCTAGATTTTGTACTTCTTTGATTTAATAGAAATTTCTGAAATATTGATCTATATTTTTCTTTCAATAAATACCTTTAATACTAATTTTACTTGCGCAAGTATTACTCTTATTAATTTCTCAATTTATAATAAAACCCTTTCGGCGAGCTAGCTTTGATCATCAGATTAATTCGAAGCACTAGGGCGCCCATCACTAATTCAAATTTAATCACTCACGTGTCGAAAATCTTCTTGTAAGCCGCCGATGTCGATCCAACTCCATGTGGTCCGGGAATATGGTAGCCGGAATCGTCTCCTCCAAGGGGTTATAAGTTTAATTCAAAATGAAAATGACTTCTGCTTCACAATAGCATCACGAAGTCTTTTAAGAAATTTAATAATTTACTTTAACTTTAACTTTTACAAAATCATTAGTAAGGTACTACGCTCTAAAATATTTGGGGTCCTCTTATGGTGGCATTTGGCTGGCGAGTCTGGTTCTTCTTTTTCAAGTTTTACAGATCCTCTTTCCGACTTTCAAATTAGCATAAAATTTAAATATCTTAGTCCTCCGCCATTTAGGTTCAAATAGATCTTACAAAAAATACCAAAATATTACTTAGATTGTATGATTAATAATTTCTTTGCTTTCGAGCCATATCGATAACATAGACTATATAACAATTCAACATAGATTCCGAACATTTATAGAAATATTTATAAATATTTTTGAATTGGCCTACAATTGCCGCCTATTAACTGCCGTTTTACTATTGGTGCATGCAAATTTTATTCGGTATTCATGCGCCTGGTACCTCTTATTTCCTGAATACATTAAATTATTTTTATTTGGTTTTTTATTTATGCTCTTTACATGCTAGCTAATATTCTATACATTAATATTAATTCCATGCTACTTAATAATTAGCCACGTGATCAGGTGTTTTTTCACATTGCACACCATCTGATTGCAATAAAGCTCTGCCAAGGGGTTTTGGTCAGATTCTACGTTTCTCGGTTTGATCGATCTCTAGGTCACCGATCCGTGAATACATGTACATAACCTCAATCTTCAAATATTTTATATAATAATCTATTTATGAGCAATAAAATTCCTTCAAATCCTTTTTAGGTTTTTTGTACCATTTAGCCAGAACAAGCTGATGCTATCTAATCTTAGTTATTATCTATTTGGCGATATTAGCCAGTTACTTTATTTTCAGACCTATTACTGTTTCTGTTAGGGCTTTTTATCTACCCAGATTTAATACTTTACACACAGTACAGAAATTCTATTCGAATTGGTATCAATCGTGGAATGGGAAACATTGTCAAGTTGATTTGTAAACGAGCAACACACCTTCATGTTGGGGAAATTAGAATCGGTTGGAGTAAGATTGATTTAGAATAAATTGTTGATACTGTGTAAACTTGACAATCTCTAAGGAGAAAATTTGTATCTATATTTGAAGTGATTATTCACTTCAAAAGTTCCCTTTTTCGCGTCCACACTATTCAACTAGTGGTGTAGCATGATTGATGTCGTGACATGATAACCCAGTTAAAACCCAATATTCTTCCATTCTCCAACCTGTAAACAGATTCACTAAACCTTGATTTCGGTTGCTTCACAAATTTTCACCGCAATACTGTATTATTAAAGAATAACTTAATCAGCGAGGTATTCAACGAAAATATTGGTAGATATGGAAGAAGATGATTTTTTATTTCTTATTTTTTATTGTACAAAATACTACAATCCAAAAACTAAAATCCTAAAAACCTAAATCCAAAAAGGGACAGTTTTGGGCATAAGCCTGTTGCGCCTCCTCATATAACTTTAAAAATAATTGTACGACTGAGAAAATGAATAGATAAATATAAACTATAAATTCTATCTTTCATTAGAAATTTTCTGTGCTCTTACACTCCAGAGCAAAGCTCGGTTCCTCGATATTTCGATTAAACAGATTTAGTTTGTCAATCTACGTAGAATATTAATAAGGACGGCAAAAAATCGAACGTCCAAATCGATGTGTGTGTAACTGGCTTTACAGAAAACGAGGACTTGGTGGAAATAATCAGTGACTTTTGAGAGAAAATATACTTTTTGTAAACCATAGTGACCGGTACCTTTGAATAAGGTTCAAATTAGAAATTCTCACTTAGATGTATTTTGTGAGATGACAAGTGCCTAGAAAATAGTTATACTGAAGCGAATTTATTTGAAATGAAAGGTGAAGGAGAAGAGTCTTCAAAATTTCATTTCAAGTTCGAATTTAGAGTCCTTGGTAACTTGAAATACTCAAAACTGGGAATTGAATGGATGGAAATATGTTCTAGTCTCGTTTATTCTTCCTCCGGTAGCACAAGCTCTTGAGAATAAGACTTCCTCCAGAATAATAGTAAATTCTAGCGTTTCAAATATCGTTTGAGTTGGTGTTTAATTTACAGTAATGTTCTTGCCAGCGTTATCGTTTGCTGCTCATTCTAATTCGAGCTTCCAGTTGCATACTGGGTATAGAGGCGGCGGGAACCTATATTGTTATCTATATTTATGTTTAGGGAGTGGGAATAGCGCAATAAACGTGCTGCATTCTTCTGCTGCCAGAGATTGACCAATAAAAGGTGATGATAGCATCAGAATGAAAACGTGCATTACACTCAACGAGGCACCGTACAAGAAATTGAGATGTTGTAGATTGCAAGAAGTTTCAAGGTCTGGAAAAATTGGATTCTCTCGTGAATTGGAATACACTTGAACAGTCATTGTAGAAAAGTATAAGAAAAATGAGGTTATAAGACTTGCAACAAAGCCAACCACCATGAACACTTTCTTGGTTTCACAATTATTGGATTTCTTCTTATTTTAATGGAATATGTTGAGTTATATTTTGAACGATATCTCTCCATACCCTCTTGAAGGAACTTCATGGTGAATAAAAGAAATTCTCTAGACATCCTTTTTGGAAAGCTATTGTTATCAACCTTCAAATCATGAAGTTTTGCCACAACTTTTCAATAATAAATGAAAAAGTAAATGATGAATTGATTTCCAAGTTCAATGATTCATTGTTCAATCTTCAAATCATGAAGTTTTGCCACAACTCTTCAATAATCAATGGAAAAGTAAATGTTGAATTGAATTCAATGATTCATTCACTTATCTTTTGAGTGACGTATGGGAATGTTTTATTACGTTATACACGGTCAAAGTTAACTATTATTCAAGATGAAATGAAGCTCAACCGCGATATGATTAAAAAAATACAACACTTGATTGAATTGACTTTCCTGTACAGTGGAATTTGTTCATTCTAGAAATGAAATTTTATTTTATTCATTCTGGATGCTGGAAAGCACATTCGAATGACTAGAAATTGGTATGTATTCCAACTAGTACTTCTTCTCCTTCAAGTACAGTCTCCATTGCAGAAGTTGGCTACCATCATGGCAATTCTCACCTTGTTCACCGCCGCTCTAAAAAGGGTTATGTGTTGTGCAATTGAATGCTTCCCTCAGGTTTCTCAACCAAGACATTCTTCTACGTCTCACTGAGCGCTTAACAACTATTCTATCTTTGATTATTAGGTGCAGAATCATGAACTTTGGTCCTCTCTTAATGAGTCCAAGGTATGTGCCCTCGATGTCCTTTAAACACACACAACCACAAAGCCCATGGTTTTTTATATTTCTAACATTTTATTGTATTTTTTTGTTTTGTATTTCTTTTTTATTTTGTTTTGTTTTGTGTATTTCAATAAATTGATAAAATAATAAATGTCAACTATCGTATTTATATCAACTATTACTAGTTATCATAAATTATGTTACTTTGTTGGCCATTCAATCATTACAAAAAGCCTGTTCAGCAAAGTGAGTGAGATCAATCTGTTGAGGCTACATTGTAGCAAACAAATCTGGAAATTGATCAAATGCATTTAATTGTGCTAGGCTGTAAAACAATTGTTCCAGTTTTAAAATTTCACGGACTCATTTTTGAAAAGTAGTCGAAAGATCAGCATGACTTTCAAAAGTGTAGGTGTGTTGAAGTGGGTGTAAGGAAGCTTCTTCTCAACGTGCTGGAAGCTCTTTTAGCGTGGGAAGCACTCTGAAACGAGGAAATTCAACATGGGAGTAGAGTAAACAAATCGTACAAGGCTAATCGGAATATCATTGGAATACACCCGATTCACAGTCTCTCAGATCAGAGGTTCAAATTGAATTCGCTGTTAAAATTCATCCAGACTTGATTCAATATAAAAATGAGAAGATAAATTGTTAATTCCAATCGAAAAAAATATATTCTGAGGATTTGGATATGTATATGAAATTATCCATCTTCATTATGATTTACTGATCACTTTTTTCAGTTGACAATACTAGGAGGCCATTATTAAGTCAATAATTGCAATTCATGAAATCCTTTCAAATTCTATTCGAGCTCAAAACCTATCAAACTTTTTTGCAAAGTCTTATTTCACAGACACTTTTAGAGGGAAGAGGAAGTGACATTACACGAATTAATCTATAGAAAAATTATTGAAATCCTATTCTTGATGCTGTCAGTTGGTTTTATAGAGTTTCAATGTAATGACTCATTCAAATATTGTTGATCAGATGATGAATTGTGATATCTTGAATGAGAGAGAAAGTGCATCACTTTCAACCCTGTTACACTCTATTAATGGCCGGCCCTTCATTGCATTCTCTCTGTACTACTCTCAGTCCACTACGAAATTTTCATGGAGCAAGAACCACGTATGGGTGGAATCCCACCCAAGTATTCTTCTTTGAATTCAAGATTCTTCATCAAATTCATTTGGGATTTCAATGTTGCCAAGTCGGTTGTTGGTTGATGAGTTCAAGGGATCCCAAGAAAATTGTGATTAAATTTTATAATACTGTTATTAAAAGTGGTTGAAGAAGAAAATTATGAGAGGGCTGAAAAGAATTGTCAGGCACAAATACGTTAAATAACTGTCTCCTATTAAAGGTTTATCCTCTATCCTTCAAATATTAGACACTTATTGCTGTATTTCCAGCTATTTTTATCGAGTTTACGATTACACTATTGAACTTTTTTCGTTTAATGCGTTAGCATCTAGGTCTATTCATTATTAACAGTAATTGAAGCAACACTGTAGAGAAAAGACAAAGATATGGAAGTGGAACAGATGTGATTAGGTTGAGAAATTGGAAGAAAAATAGAAAAGAGAAAGTAGAGAATTATCGGCGTGAGGAAAAGCAAATTAGAGTTGGGAGAAGACTGCTCGCGTTACAATCGAAGACTACGGGCAAACTGTGTATCCTTAATTCCGTTAGAGTGATTTAATTGCATTAATATTCAAAAGGCAGAGATAAAAGTAAAGCCAAGGTGTAGCTAGACTAGGCTTTCCGGTTAAATGAGCAGTTTCGATGGCTAAAGTCTGCTCCAACTCAACCAAGTGAGAGAGAATGCTGGTTGGTGCTCCTTGTAGCCTATTACAGTGCTCCCTTGCAGCTTCAGAATTCTCGGTCACTATTTTCCGAGAATCATACTTTCTCGCCCTCTTTGTCAATCTCTCACTCTCTCCTTCTCTGGCTCCCATTTCGGCCTTACTCACTCTCTCTCTTCCTCTCTTTGGGTCACAAACATCTCCGAGATTTCCACTCACTCACACCCAGTCACTCACTCACTCATTCTCTCACTCACTTTATTTTTCACCTCGAAAGCTTCCACACTTCTCATCTCACGTTCCAACACAAACATGTTGGAATACATCAACAGAGAGTAAAGATCAACACAATTATTGCTGTTAGCACGACCATTCTGTGAAATGTAAGTAAAACAGAATGATAAGAGATGGATAACTTCTATTTGTCTGGTTTAACAACTTTACAACTCCTTTTTCGTTCGTTATTAGTATGAGAAACTATAAAATAATGGAATCAATCGATTTACTGAAAGCAATAGAAATTAACAAAGTGGTGCTTGAATAGGGTATCTGAAGTTAGTTGGATTTTGAGTGCGTTTCAATATTGCCTGATCATCAACCAACTTGAATTGGCTCTTTTTAGAGAATGGAAAAATATGCTTCTACTTGGTATGTTTTAGTTGAGAATAAAACATTTCGATTGTGAACTTTAATATATTCACATATTGACCACTATTAACAACTACAAACCCAGCTAAATGAAAACATATCCTATTCAATCTCAACAGTAGTTGATTCAACTTTGGACAGCAGTGTAAATTCTATTCATCAAAGCTTGATCAAAATCAACAATATGCGATTAGTTGCGGATCATTATCATCTTATTATAGACTATTGTTCAATTCCGCGGAATGAGGATGTCCAAAATCCGAGCTTAAAACTACGCTATAATCCTTCTTTGAATTGTTGCGATTATTCAGTTTTGAAATTAATTTCAAACCAGGGATTCGATAACAGTATTACAACAACTGTCCTGAGAATACTGTAACCATTTATAATCCTTGGGCTCACAATAAATATAATTCTGGATATTCCGAATAAATAATACCTTAATCCTTTCTTCCATTATTATCGAAAAGCCCGGTTATTTGCATATTTGAGAATATGATTAATTCAGATTCTAATTTGTGAGGACATGAGTTGATGCCTAATGAGCTGAATGGTATTCATTACAAAATTCAATTTTCATCACCATAGCTCATTCATTGACCAATCATTAAATCGAATCATTTACGTTCAATTCTAGGCCAAGTTTTTACTGATAAATACGATTTTACATAGCGATAGATAGCAATTTTGCATTATAGAGTAAAACGTTTCGTGTGAAAGATAGGTTTATGCAAATGTATCTGGATTTTGAACCTGGCATAATGTTCAAGTATAGTATAGCGTAGTATTGGTATTGGCAGTTGAACCTTAGTAATTTGAACTTCTTCATTCAAATAATAGCACGTAACCCGTGCTTCACAAGAGTCTAATTAAAAACTTGACAAACGGAAAACTTGACCTACTGATATCTTGAAGAATTTAAAATAGGCCTTTAACCATCCTCGGTTAATTAAAAATCTATCTATGCAAAATCTAAGGTAATTCAGTACCTACTTCAGACATGATGATGCATCATTTCTGAATTCCCTAACCTGTACGTGTATTAAGCCAATTCTTCCCTTTATTATATTATGGATTCCTTCACTTTTTGAATGTGAGGCATATATATTTTTCAGACTGCAAACAGACTTATATTTCACAAAATGTTCAAATAATACAATATCGAGAATCCCACTCCACATCAGCCAGAATCCTCAGGATTGCGTAGCCCATACCCAAACCAATTCATATCAAATCGTCTACATTCACCACAGAAACGAGTAAATTGATTCCAAGTATGTTGAACTAATGTTGATTATGAATTCCCAATAAGCTTTGGTATTCTGGCACTGTCATTCATTCCTCCATTTCTAAATTGATCGACCACATCATGCATGCATTATAACAAACAACGAAAATTATTCGGATGCAATATGAACTCTGGAATTAGAAATGGATTCTCAATACATTCTCAGTTACCATCACTGCACTATCATGTATCATTCAGCCTGCTTGTATTGTATTTATTCCACTTAAGTATGAATCATAACAAACAAATTATTTCCAGTGGATACAAGGTATATATTCTTCTATAGGTACTATTTCTTCTCAATTTCTAAATACAAAAGAAGCCACTCAATCAAAGTCAGCATAATACTATGTAATGTAAATCATCAAGAGCTTTCATAAACTGAGAACTGAAAATTTTTGTAAGCATGTCGCTACATACAGCGATTGATAGTTGAAGAGTTGAAGAGTTGAAGCGATTGATATATTTATAACGCATATTGAGTGGTGCATTAGCTCACAATAATAGAGCATTTATTCACGTGAAAGACTGCGTGAGGAAAAACAGTATCAGCAGTATCAGATTATTTCGAGAGATTTAGCGAAATCCAAAGTGTAGGCCTTCCCTAACGCAACCTCATGAGGAGAAATAATCCAGTTGATAGCTTACTTTGGGTGTCAATCACAAACTTTGATTTGAGACTAAATCAAAGTACGATCTACTGTAGAGAGATTCCACAACTTTATATTAGATGCGAGGTTGGATCAAATTCATCGCGATATCATTTTTCTCAACATTTTTTTAAATTCATGTGAATATTTGATGATCTTTACTCACACACTGCCTCTTATCCGTGGGAAAATTCCACAGATTTTTATTATGAAAAATCTCTGTATTTAATTTTCTTGTTGTTGTGAATGACGATATTCTTATTTTGATTGATAAGATTTGATCCGATCAATACACATAACTATGAATTTATAAAAGGAGAATAGTATTGTACTTTACAAGTTATCTTACAACCATTGCTCCCAACATATAGTAACACAACCACTCTGGATTACTCTCTATATTACACAGAATATTATGGAAATTCAATTTGATTTGGTTCGATTAATATACATGAGTATACTCGAGGATTAGAACCTCAGGCATTTTACCTTATGATTTGATATCTAATCTCTATCTTAGTCTTCACTAGATCTTCAATCTCTATTCTTAAGAATCGTACAATATAATCATTGAATTAGAGACACAATTACTCTCATCCTGGATTGATTTTTGGGTTACATAGACACTCTATAACCATGGAAACAATACACAATCATTCAATAGATCAACACTAATCTTGAATCTATGTAATAGTGCATGATTTATGCTACCCTTGTGCACAATGTAGCCTACTATGTGTCGCTCAAATCGCTATCACAACAGTGTATAGAAGGAACTCCTCAGTGGCCCTTCTTGAAGTGAACACTAGAAGCTGTCACTTTCAGCCCACTGAAAAGGTCGAATTAAAACTGAATCCTTTCAGTGAAAAAAGTTGCAGTTGAGTGACGATAAAAACAACGGGTGACATGTTGCAGCCCTAGTTTTAAATTTTCACCTCTCAGCATTTTACTAACAAGAGCTCAATCAATTTTGCCGCTGGAAAGGCTAGTCGGTCGGGTCAACCGAGTACAATTAAGGGAAGGGGACTAGTTTATAAACGAGACGAGTTGAGTGCTGAGAATGTGGCCGGCTCAAAGGAGGAAGCAGTGCTGAGGGAAAGGCTTCCAGCTTTATATTCAGAAAATAAACAATTAATTAAAGCCTTTGTCAACAGGCTGTACCTGACCGAGTGATGAGTGGCCATTCAAAATGCCTTCTAATTTGGTGACAGTTTAATAGAAGCAGGTAGGCCAGCGGTCGATATCTCACACCTCAACATCATTTTCAGCTTTTCATCCATCTCTTGTACAAAAATTTCCATCACACGTGAATTTCCTACTGCAGTTAATTTTCTATCAATGTCAATCAGACTAGGATAGAATAATAAGTAAACCTGATACAATACTTCCCTTCCTCACACAAAGACACTGGTTCTAGGTGAGGAGTATTATCATTATTTGTTGTACAGTATTATTCAATTATTAATGTTATTCAATTATTTTTACTCATCTCCCAATTAACGGAATGACTTGAAATTTGGAACTCAAGGTCCTTACACTATAAGTATCCGACACGAACAATTTCGATCCAATGTGATTCAAGATGGCGGCTAAAATGGCGAAAATGTTGTAAAAAACAGATTTTTTCGCGATTTTCTCAAAAACGGCTCCAACGATTTTGATCAAATTCATACCTAAAATAGTTATTGATAAGCTCTATTAACTGCCACAAGTCCTATATCTGTAAAAATTTCAGGAGCTCCGCCCCATCTATGCAAAGTTTGATTTTAGATTCGCGGGAACACTAGCGTCTGGTGATCAATTTTCATAACGGCAAGGAAAGTTGTGTGAGTGCACAACACCAGATTTTTTTATTCGTGAACTGATGTGCTGGTTTGAAAGTTCTCAATTATTGTGGTTGCGAGTTAATTTAGTGCTCTGCCTTCAAAATTGTATTAGAGTTTTTTGAAAATCTTCTTCTTCTTTATGTGCCGTCTCCTTTAAGAAGATTGGCTATCAACATGGCAATTTTGATTTTTGAGGCAACCGCCCTGAAAAGATCAATGGAACTACTGTTGTACCACTGTCTCAAGTTATTTAACCAGGAGATCCGTCTTCTTCCTATACTTATTTTGCCTTGTATCTTTCCTTGTATGATGTTTTGCAAAAGTGTATTTACTCTCTCCTCTCATTACATGACCCAGGTATTGCAGTTTCCTGATTTTGATGGTGATCAAGATTTCTCTGTCCTTTCCCATTCTTCTTAATACTTCCTTGTTGGTTGTCTGCTAGTCCAGCTTATTCTGAGAATTCTTCTATAAGCCCACATCTCAAATGCTTCTAGCCGGTCGGTGTCGTTCTTTTTAAGAGTCCAGGCTTCCATTCCATATAATAGAACTGGAAATACGTAGCCTTTAAGCATTCTTAATTTGATATGCAGGCTAAGATCAGTACTACTCAGTACGCTCCTCATTTTATTAAAAGTAGCTCTAGCCTGTCCAATTCTTGACTTTATTTCTTCGTAGTAGTCATTGTTGTCAGTGACAATTGTTGCAAATCTATATTATATTAAACCTGCATATTATTAATATCAGGTCATAAAGGTGTTGGAAACCGTCTATAGAAATCTGTTGTCTATAGAAAACTATAAATATCAGTAGGAAATCATGTGAAAAGTATTTTTCACCCTCCTTCAACGAAATAATATATTATCCTGAGATCGCTTACACAACAAGTAACATTTAAACTGCTTCGGGTAATAATATATGTATTATGAATAGTGGATTCAATGTATAAATTCTCTTTGAATCATTCCACTAAATGATTGCTCTAGTAGAATTTTTTATCCGATTTTTTAGTGTGATATGATGAACCATATGTTTTCGTTGTCATTGATTCATTCATAAATATCAAATGTTGTTGATCCGTTACTAGTAGAAAGTCATGTTCAATTTTATTTGATTAAAGCTCTACAAATGAAGAGTTTACTTATTTCAATTTAATCAAATAAAATGCCGACAAAGAAAAAGACAAAAACGATTGAAAACCGTAACTACGAAGAAGATAAGATGGAATCACATATTGACAAGTTTCTCAAGCCAAAGGAATTATCTATCGACCCAGATTCGCCTACGGCAGAGAGAGAGTGGAAACATTGGAAAAAGACGTTCGAAAATTTCTTAGAAGGAACGACAACCAAAGACAAAATGAAAATATTGGTAAACTTCTTATCACCTGCTTTATACGAAATTGTGGAAAGCTATACTTCATATGAAGAAACTATATCCATGTTGGAAGATATGTTCTTTAAACCAAAGAACGAAATTTATGCACGATACTGCCTTGCTAATGCAAAACAACAAATAGGTGAGTCCATTGATCACTACTATTCTGAACTAAAAAGATTAAGCTTATCATGTAACTTCACTAGAGTGTCAGCCGAAGAAAACAAAAACATAAGCTTGAGTGAATCTTTCTCAGATGTTAATGCTGTAACCCAAAATCGACAGGCAATTGTAGAGAAATCCGTTCAATGCCAACGTTGCGGATATAAAAAACACTCAAATTCTCAAGAATGTCCTGCAATAGGAAAGACTTGTCATAAATGTTCCCGAATTGGACACTTTTCCCATGTGTGTAAAAGTAAAACGCTCAAAGAAAAACTAACTACGTCAACTATTACTGCAGCTGGTATAGCCAGTAATCTTTCTAAAGCTACAATTATTGTTTCGGTGAATGGAATAAATACACCAGCTCTTATTGATACCGGAAGTGTTGCCAGTTTTATTGATGAAAATGTACCATTCATAATTGAGACAGATGCATCAGATTTTGCAATTGGTGCAACATTAACACAAAATTCTCGACCAGTAGCCTTTTTCTCACAAACTTTGTCCCAAAGTGAAACCAGGCATTCAGCTGTTGAGAAAGAAGCCTATGCCATTGTGGAGTCTATAAGAAAATGGAGACACTATTTACTACGAAAACAATTCACTTTGATCACTGACCAAAAATCAGTCACATTCATGTTTGGCACTCAACACAATAGAAAAATAAAAAATGAAAAGATACAAAGGTGGCGCCTAGAATTATCTGAATACAAATTCAACATAGTCTACAGACCTGGAAAAGAAAATGCATGGCAAAATACCATGATGAACTTTGTCACCCTGGTGTAACTCGTTTCTACCACTGGCTCAGAATGAAAAATCTCCCCTATACTGTAGATGATGTAAGGAAAATTTGCTCCAATTGTGCAATTTGCTCTGAAATAAAACCACAGTATATGAAGACAAAAGGAAATCTCATAAAGGCAACAAAACCTTTTGAACGAATTAATATGGACTTCAAAGGACCCGTACAATCAAAAACAAGAAATAAATACCTACTGGTGATGGTTGATGAGTACTCAAGATTCCCTTTTGTATTTCCTTGTCCAGACATGACTGCGAGAACAGTCATAAATTGCCTGGTCTCATTAATATCAATGTTTGGCCTTCCAAGCTATATTCACACAGACAGAGGAACATCCTTCATGTCAACTGAGTTGAAGAGCTTTCTTGGCTCAAAAGGGATAGCAACTAGTAGATCAACGCCTTACAATCCGAGAGGGAATGGTCAAGTAGAGCGATATAATGGAATTATATGGAAAGCAATAACACTAGCTCTAAGATCACGAGGACTTGATTCAAATCGATGGGAGGAAGTGTTGCCTGATGCACTTCACTCTATTCGATCTCTTTTGTGTACTACAACAAATTGCACCCCTCATGAACGAATGTTCCTACACATGAGATCCTCAACAAATGGACAGTCACTACCATCTTGGCTAATGAGCCCAGGACCAGTTTGGCTGAAGAAAATGAACAGAAATTCAAAGCAAGATTCATCAGTAGAAGAAGTTGAATTGATTGAAGCAAACCCAGAGTATGCTCACATTCGTCGCCCTGATGGACAAGAGTCCACTGTGTCGCTCCGTCATCTTGCCCCTAAGATAACACGAAAATCTAGCCGGGTAGAATGATATGATAAACCATATGTTTTCGTTGTCATTGATTCATTCATAAATATCAAATGTTGTTGATCCGTTACTAGTAGAAAGTCATGTTCAATTTTATTTGAATAAAGCTCTACAAATGAAGAGTTTACTTATTTCATAGTGAAACACTTATTTTCATGAAAACATTTGCGGTACAACAATCCAAGAATACAATGCGAAAAATTATTACAGTAGATCTATGTTAAATAATAGTGTTCTTCAATGTGAAATAGTGTTCCTCAAATGAATAATTGTGCATACATTCAAATACGATTTCCCTTGAATCGAAGTGCAATCTAGACGACGGGTTGGTGGTGAATAAGCTGCTCAGACATGGGACAAAACTTTGACGAGGAGTTATGTTTGTGGGCGAGTGACAGACAATCTCGCCCTGCAAACACCCCACCACATTCGTCGTCCAATCCGTCAGCTCATTGGCTATATCGAGTTAATACCACCACCAGCAGCAATAGCACAGAAACCAACCAAGAGGTGAGTCACTTGAAGATTGAGTTGGCACAGCGATTGTAACCTGCTTTGAAGTCATTTGAAGGGAATTTCCAATTTTCATTCCAGAACCTGTCACAAATTTGCTTGCGTCAGTGTCACACGTCTGTTTGTGCTCTATGTCATCGTATTTTGGCCCTGATTCCTGCCTGATCTGTGCACAGTTGTTGTAAGCCGATTTCACTGTCGGCTGGCCACAGCTGTTAACAACTGAACTATTCAAGCGTCTCACTCCGCCGCTAATTAATTTCGGGATTAAAATATGCGCTTCCATCGTGCCAACTCAACACCCCCGCCCCAAACCCTCAAACCCCCAAAACGTGGGCTTCGAAACTTCAGTGCAGATGCTCAAACTCTCTTCCACCACCACCGTTCCTCTTTCACTCTATAAACCATTCTCTCTCAGCTTTGCCCTTGAATCGGCGTCCTATCTCAAAATAATTTGGAGGGACTACATCGATGTAGGCCTATGATCACCGACAGTCATTTGCTCATTAGTGCGTCCATAAAGTAACCACTCATGTACTTGGTCGATCAGATACATTTCACAGTTAAAACCCTGTTTAAAATGTTGGTAACTTTGCTTGCTAATTTTCCATTCAGGTTATAATGAAAAGGTTCAATCTGAAAGATAAATATCGATTAAAATGTAATAAATGTATAACTGATTGAGATATTTCAAATTCTTTAGATTCTAAATTCCTAGTTTTATATATATATTTTTGACTCAAAATTGGACAAAAATCATGAAGTGTAAACATAGCCTGTTTTTGGACAATTTCTATCTGAATTTGGGGAAGGAACAGTTTTGGGCTTACAGCCTGTTGTTCCTTTCCTAATCATTCATAATTGAAAATGATATTGTACGTATCATTGTATAAATGAATAAATAAAAAAAATAAAATGCTATCTAATATCATATACAGTACTATAGAGTTTCCCATGATAAAGCTACAAAAGAGTCAAGTATTAAGGAGTTTTCATCTGACTGTAATGATGTAGTTTGTTGTTCAAAGAATAAACTGAAGAATGAAATATAATTTATAGGAAGTATGTGCTTTATCTTGAATTATGACTTGAGATGTATCACGAAGCAAATGCAGTCGATTGCTTATAGTTGATGCAATGACATTACATCTAAATTTCGGGCTTTTAGACTCCTTCACGAGTATGAATGTTTCTTGCGGATGAATCCCACATGAAGCTTTAGCTTGTGCATGTATAGGAATCTTATAAATTTATTAGCTTTCTTTTTTTTACTGATTGTATACATAGATATTCACTTGTGCGTGGATGATGAGGAGATATTTGATGACATGATTTAAAATCTATGCTAATGGCGAGATTCAAAAACTATAGACCTACTGTTTCTTTAGTAACATAGTTAATAATTTATATTAGTATCAATTTATATTATAAGTGGGTTGATTTCCAAAAGAATTAAATTCAATATTTGTTTATAGACCTATTGTATTTTATCTTAGATATTTTGTACTTTTTATGTTTTAATTGCTTGTTTGTATTTTTCAAAGGAAATAAATTTATTTTATTTATTCATTAATATCAATCAATAGAGTCAAGGTTTCAACCTGGAAAAATGTTCGATTTCGCTCTGTCGAAACGTAATGGGAATTTTAATTTAATGCAAAAGCTTTTTAATTAAATGGTTTGGAGCCTCGTATGAAATAGCAAGTGCCAAAAGAGAGAGCACTTGAAACGTTTTGATCAACTGAGCTGGTTGACTAATGAAAGTACTCATTGTATGATTCTGGAATACTCCATCGGATCATTCTCGGTCAAGTGATACTACAAAATACACTATTCATACAATTTTATTTCAGTTACATCTTAGTTTCTTCACCACTGAGATTTCATTTAAGATTAATTGAGCGTTGTAGCCAATCTGTCAGCAATCTTTGATCTGATTCTCTCTACTCCATTTACATTTTGAGTTGATCCAAATGGTCAAACATTCTATAGTATTCTTGTTGGATATTAGTAGTTTTTGTTGGAGATTGGTGAGAAAAGATCGTTTACAAGGGAAAAGTATGTGAGAATGGTAATTTATCCAATGCAAATCATTGTCTAAGCGTACAATATTTTAAGAAGGAAAACGATGAAGAATTGCATCGAATATGAATATCATATTCAATAGTTATTTGTGCAACTAGTGCGCAAAGTGGCAGTTTGCTGCACCGAAAGAAACGTTTTCGCCACACTTGGATGTAATGAGCTGGTTTACGTGCGTCATATGGAGGCCGAAAGTGATTGTTTTCCGACCATGCCGGTAAAACTTTACGGCCCTAGGGCTGTAAAATGACCTTGAATAACAGCTGATCGTGTCCGATCTCACAAAAATCATAGAGAGATAATCTCATAACGACTGTAATAATCTATATAATTATGTATCGTGAATCGCGGTATTATGTCTATAATATATTTTATAAATTACTGTTTAATAATTTAATATTTATTATTGTGTTTTTGATATCAAACAATGAATACAATGGCTGCATTGTCCATTGTCAGAAAGGTACGTATCGCAAGTATTTAAAAGTGAAGAATCGAATTTGAAATCAAAGTACAATAATTGTATCAATATTTAAAAGTGAGGTAGAGTAATAATTGTTTCTTTTTTATTATCGAATTCCACTTCTTAATGCAATACAATCAACTATAATAACAAGAAAATACAGCAGAGATCTGAAGTTTAAGGTAAGCCTACTGGTGAAACTCAGCCTTGACTAAAAAATTCCTAGTAATTTTTCCGTAATTCATTATCAAAACTTTTAGATAATTTTTCTTTAATATTGAACCATATAGAGAAAACATTAGGCCCACTCAAGATTGAATCTTCGAATGTTTTCTCTATGATTTCAGAGCAATATTTTGTTGTGAAAATGCCGGCAAACCGGCTTCAAATTAATATGCCGCTATACACTATATTATAGTAGCCTACATACGTTACCTGACTTAATTCAGAGTGTAAATTTTATTGTGAAACAGATAATAATATTAAATTTAATAATATAAGTCATGAGCCAAAGTCTGTTGTACCTTTGACTATAGAAAGAACCTTCTTCTATAGAAAGAAGGTTGTTCTTTCTTTGAAGAACAACCTTCTTTCTATAGTCAAAGGTTGTACGCTTTTTAGGAGTGAAGTAAACTTTTTTAGAAGTCTAGTTTACAGTATTACGTGTACGCTAAGAGTTATCAGTCAGGCTTCTACTTTCTACATTATGCAATAGCCGAGAGCATAAAGGCGTAATACAACAGAATTTCAAAGCTCAGTGAATAACACGATCTAGGTTCGAACCTCGGTCAATGACATTTTTTTTTGTCGATGAATTTCGACTTTTATTAGCTATTTTTTATATTAGTTACCATAATTTAAATTTCAATCAATTTTTTAGATATATTTTGAGACAAAACTGTGAAATATGCAATTATATTAATTTTTTCATCACATTATTTCAAAATAGTAATGAAAATTCTATTCATCCATCTATCCATGAGATATTGCACCGGGCGCAAAGCGCGAGCTATAAAAATTCAAACAATTATTCGAAATATTAATAGTATAAAAATATAGTCACTATTGTAAATTATTAATTAGTAATATTGAAATTAATTGACAGTAAAAGTTGTCATAGAGAGATTCAACCAAGATTCAAACTATCAAAATAGGCTGTTTGAATTTTATTAATTTTTCAATTTCTTATAAATATTGGGAAGTTTTTTTTTTTTGGTGTGGCGAAAAATAGCGTTCGCAACACGGGCAAAAATGTTTTTCCGGCTCTCAAACGCTTCAAGTTCTCGACTTCGTCTCGAACTTGAAAACCGCGATCTCGAGCCGGAAAACGTACATTTTCGACCCTAGGTGCGAAATATACTATTACGCCCGAGCCGTAGGCGAGGGCGGAATGGTTTCTTGAGTGCAGCAGAGGAACTTTGCACACGTATTTCACATTTAATTTTTCCTACAGTTACCATTGAATATGAAAAGTGGGTAATTATAGGTAAAATTGCCTGAAATCCATCAACTGTTTTTCTGTGTAATTTTATTATTGATAAAAAACTTAATTTATTGTCAAATTGAATAAAAATGTTGTCCTTGGTTATAATATATACTTAATAATTTGCGCGTTGTGCTTCGTTGCACCTCTGCTCACTATAGCAGCCCAGTCACTGTTACCAACTTCATTTTGATTTTGCTGCACTGTTGCTCCATATAACCTATTAAGTATTTTGCGTTGCAATGTTGCAAATCTGGAGTGCAGAAAAATTTTTCCCGCACTAGAGCGGAAAAGTGATTCTTTGCGTTCTGTAATCAGTGCAGTAATGGCCACTTTTCAACGTAACTGTAGGAAAATGTAATAATGAACGATGGAATGGAAATTCTAATGTATTGTCATCATGTGTAACTTTGTAAACAATGTTCGATCTTTGAACCAGTGCAATATCATGCAAATTCATTGAACTGCTTTAACCCTTAGACTACCAAATTAAGGAGGAGTTTGGTATAAGAGCTTATAATAAGCTTCCTGCACATTTAAAGGAACCAGAAGTGGGTAATTTCAAGAGAACCATAAAAAGGTTTTAATAGAAATATGTCCATATAGTAGAGGGGAGTTTCTAATTTGACGGTATTTTGTTTGCGTGTTTGTATGCTTGTGTTTGAATTTTTATTCCTTTGAATTTAGCTAGCCTACTTTGTATTTATCATGTTTGATTTATGACGACGTTGCTATGCATTTGTATAAATGTTTTTCGCAATAAAGGAATCTTGAATCTTGTGAAATTGAATAGATTAGCAATTCAACAAACTCGAAATTTGATCTACAGTTGAGGCCTACGGCTACTCATGGAATATGTTGCATGAAACCCAATTTAATTGGAGTTGTCATTATTGAAAATCACGTTGTCGACTGACAACTCCATCCATATTGACAGCTATAGTATTGATATATTGACTTATAATAGTATTAAACGGAACAGCTTTATTATGAGACTTGAATTAGTTAATCTATTCAATGAAGATTAGAAGTAATTCAGTTTGTTCTATGATGAAGAGAGGAGAGTTCTATGGAGGAGTGAGTTCTTCATCGCAGAGATACAAAAGAGTGTAGTAGGATCGAAATTCCATCAAGAAAGTAGAAGTTTGTCTCTTCGAACTCACAACGTCCTATATACGTCCAACGTTCCCATCCAGAACGTACTAGTTCTGGAAAGGGTTATGGGCTAAAGTATAGTTCAGATATCGCCTAGCTCAAAGGTGATTAATATAAGACAAAAGTGGAATAGAATTGAATACAAAAGATGGAAGAAGAATGAATTCAATCGGATTGAACGAAATAGATAAAAAATATAATATGATTGTAGTGCTCACCTCGAAAGCTCCCTTGATGAGCGAACCAGCTTTGCCCAGGTAGAGTGTCGATGCCGAATCGAATAGCAGCTCCTCCAAACCACCATCTATTTTCGCCGAGTCGTAATATTCGCAGTTGAAGTATAGTTTTACATCCGGCACTGTCACTTCCAGAGCTAGCTTAGTCCATTTTCCGAGAATCAAGGGAACGCGGAATGTTGCCACCGTTTGCGAGGAATAATGTTTACTGGCGTCCGTATAGATCAGGTTGACGTTTGTGCTCATATGGTCACCGCTTGTCAGACTCACTCCCAATTGGATAACCTGAAATTTGAAGTGAAGTACGCTGCGTTAAGTAAATAAAACGGTCTGAAACTTTTTCATGGCATCCCCAACGGATGAGAAACTTCTAGTACGGTATGCTTGCTCTCTTTGATAAATAAGGAAATGAAAAGTTATTACATATTTGTACAGTGAATGTTGACGAATAGGTACTCTCACAGCTTATCTTGCCTAGGGTAAAAGTAGCAAAACTTATATCAATAAAATAGAAGTGATACAATTTTATTTTAGAGGCTGCGATTTTTTCTCCTCCTGAACCTTTTCCTTGGGAAGTTAGAAACTATTTATAGTTTGTTCCTCCATGAAATCAAAGTGTGCATTATTCAGTGCTCATATTGTACCGCCAATGAATGGAATTCCTCTAGATTGAGGTGAACTCAATTGATAAATCCATCATAATGACCATGATTATTCTTAATTATCAATATTAATAAACCAATCGACATTGAGAAGTAGCAGCATAGGAAAATTGCGGTTATAATCGATAACGCACACTTAAATGGATCCAATTTTGAAGTTGTTAAGGATGAACATTCTCAAATATAGCCGGTCTGTAGAGAAATTTCTATATGCACGTTCAACTGAACAATGAAGATCATAAGACTTCAAAAAAGTATAACTCATTATTATACATCATCTTGATACTTTGATAATTTGTTTTTCGAAAAACGGAAGCGTAAACTTTTATTCGACAAAATTTGAAACATATGAGGTGAAAATGTCCATTTTTTCTGGCTTTGTATGGAAATATCTCCCTAATCATTAGTTAGTTCTACAATGAGGTGTTATACAACATCAATATCGTAAACTGTAGATCTCTTGCAGTTTCGGAAACATTGCGGTCCTAGGATATGTACTACCTATTCATACTAAGATACAGATACCAATGTTAAAAATGGTTTACTTTGCAATTGTACAGTCCCTACTGCAATATGGATTAGTGGTTTGGGGGGGGGGGAACATTCAACACTCATCTATTAGCTCTATTTGTAATACAAAAAATGATTATAAAAACAATACTTAATAGACCCATGATATACCCTTCTATTCAAGCCTTCAATGAAATTAAAGTGATGACAATCCGCCAGCTGTATGTATTGAACGTCTTTAAATACTTTCAGAGTAACAAAAATATATTTTTTGAAAAAAATAATGAACATCAACGAACCAGATACAATATAAATAAATATAAAATGTTATGACTCAGATCTGACAATCATCCGTAAGCAGCTTATTTATATAGCACCAAAAATAATCAATAAATTACCTTCAGATCTCATTGAATTTCCATGTATCAAAACTGTTCCTAATAACATAAGAGATTGGATTTGCCAGAATTTTTATTTTGATTTGAATATTTTGTGATTTTTTTCGTATAGGAATTGCGATTTGCCAAGATTTTTTTTTTCCAATATATTTTGTGTTTTTTTTTCTTCGTAGAAGTATTACGATTTGCCAGAATTTTTATTCCAATTTGAATATTTGTTTTTTTTTCGTATGGGAATTACGATTTGCCAGAATTTTTTATTTTCAATTTAATATTTTGTGAATTTTTTTGTTTTTATAAGAATATTATGATTTTCCCTTTTCCCTTTTACCATGAAATGCGTTCTATATACCCTGTTTACACTGTATTTATGGATCACTATATGAATAAGAGAGTACCATAGTTATATAGTATATTAAGATACTAGAGAGAATTTTTTAATTTCTTGTTGTGAATTCTGTTTCGATTCCTCGTTTCAGAATTTACTATTCTGTAAAAATATTTGCTTCTGTGCTAAATCAATTTAAATCAGGTTAAGCGTATAATAATTTCATCTCCTACTCCCACTGGCGAACAAGAGTCATCTTATGCCAGTGGTTTTTTCACTTACCGTTTATTATTATTACACTTTGGTTGTATTGTATTGTCATGTTGAGCTTTGTTTGATTCATGTACGTATATGTATTTATGAGTGTGGAATAAAAATAATTTGAATTTGAATTTTGAATTTGAATTTGAATACTAACACCTAATTCAGCCTTTAGCCCAGTCAACGAAGTGTTATAGAGGGAAAAGTTTGGAAGACAATTTTTTAACCCGCAGTTCTGTTTAGGGTAGTGAGGAGGAAAACATATCAAAAGTCCCCACCCCTATCCCCTGTGCTAAGGGGGTGGAGGTGGCTCAAAGGTGCCATTTTTTGGTTTCTCGCATATAGCTCGAAAGTTATGAATTTTACAGACATGAATATTCTCTAAGAAATTAATGCTTACATAATCTCCTACAATATTGATCTCCCAACTTTTTCTATATTTCTTTCACTTTTTGAGATATCCGCTCTAAAAGATGTGACATTTTTGAAAAAACACATTTCCCTTCAATTTTTTGCTATTTTTGCTCTTATAACTTTTTTAATATGGATGGAAAAAATCCATGCTGATCATGAGCATCAAGATCTCTTCAATTCGATGTATAACTTCACAAGTTTACGCACATCCCCACGCGACTGTTGCAGCATCTTCAGTGTTAAGTGTGATATCTACAGTTATGCAAAAATAGACCAATTGAAAAGGAATTTGGAGAGAATGTTATAAACACAATTTTTGACTTTGCAGCTTTGTTGGGACCAGTTGGGGGTGAACATATCAAAAGTTCCCATCCCTACCCCTTGTGCTAAAGGGATGAGGGTGGTTTAAAAGTTGAATTTTTCAATGTTTTGCTTACACGATAATATCTAAAGAAAAATGCGTTCAATCGACATGACTAACTATCCAGAAATGAAGCTTGATAAATTTACTACAATATTTGTTCTCTGGTGATTTGTGATATCTCCAACAGTTTTCGAGATATACGCTCTTAAAAGTGTAAAATTGTTAAAATAACAGCTTTCAATCCTATTTCTTGATGTTTCAGGGCCTACAACTCTCTAACAATGCATCTTCAAAATGAATGCTCACGGTAGATTGTAGAACTTTGTTTTCTCTTCAATTTGATGTATTATTTCACTATTCCAAGTTTTCCTTCTATTGTTATAGCAGATTCAATGTGGAGGGTGAAATTTCAATTTTGTAACGATTGATCACTTCACAATGAAATTCGAGTCTGGAACATCTGGTACACTATTTTTGACTTTGTAGCTCAATGAAGACAAGTTGGGAGGTAAACATAGCCAAAATACACATCTCTAGCCCGTCTATTGAAGGTGTGGAACTGCTAAGTTGACACTTGTTGCAGAGTTAAAAATTTCACCCCCCACATTGAATCTGTTATAACAATAGAAGGAAAACATCAAGTAGTGAAATAATAAATAGTTGACCGAACGTAGTAAGGTCTATGTTTCAACTCTATTTGCTTTTGTCTGTCTATATGTAACGCGATTACGGCCAAACGCGTTGATAGAATTCGATGAGATTTGGCAGGAATATTCCTTTTTCAACTACGCGTCAATGTATATATACAAAAGGTTTTTTGAAATTTTGAATTTTAAGGATAATATGAAAAGGAAAAGAATTCCTCCATACTCTTATATCACAATAATAATTATAATATATAATCTATTTTGAAGATAGGATCAATCAGACTATAGAATTATTCATAGTCATTCAGCTGACAAGTGGATAGGCCTATTCATTGCATGCATTACACAGATGTCTGGCCGTGTCTATTTCTATAAGGTAGGGTTTCAATATTTTCTATGATGCGTGTCCAGCGCATCAGTATCAATATTTTCACATTTGAAAAACAAATTTAATAGGTGATTGAAAATAAAATAAAAAATTATTAATTGAACTGAATAATGCTGAAGAAATCATAATATTCTTAATTGAAAAAATTAATTTTAAAATAGTTGAGAAATATTTGTATCAGATGGAAAAATTATCACAAAACTGGATAAATCATGAGCGTTTAATGGCACATGCGCTTTGTATTCAATCGTACTTCATAGCCGCTCTGTCATGGTCTCATATATACAGCGTGAATTCGAGCGAGACTACTACACCTTAGAATTTTAATTTTGCATTTATAAAAAGAGTTTTAAACAATCTAACTCAAGAACTAATGAGAGAGATTCAATTCATCAAGAATGAATCAATCAATAATTACTTGATAAACTTAACAGCAGAACGCAGTACAGACTACTCACTCTGGAAGGCAGCTAAAAAAATAAAAAAACCCATTCATCAATCTCTCGTCATCATTCATTCATCACGGAAAAAAATTATTACCGTGAATATTTGAGGAATATTGAAGGACAAGGTTCAATATCTTTTCCTCAGGTGTAACAAAACCTGTGACTGCTGCAAAGTGCAAACATTGAGGACATTGGACCATCATGAATCCACACGTTCGTTCAGAGAACATAGCTATACTTCAATTGACGATAACTACATTAATGTTTCAGTTCGTTACTCATCTTACGTTTGGTGTAAGAAATCACAAGCTTTAATATTCATTTGTAATTTCCCAGTTAATAATGAAAAATACTATGCGAATCATATAACTTGCTTTAAAGATGGATATATGGTTATATGCCACGAAAACCAAACAAGGATGGTTCAGTAATAGAAGTTTACAAGGTTTCAAAGGATAAGGTTAAGGGTGAACTTCAATCTAAACGTGTTACAAAAGAAAAAGTCATTGATCTATGGTTCTGTAAAGATCTGATTTTAATATGGTTTCTTGAATATAGGCATGATGTATGTCATATCATTTTAAATTAATGGCAAAACACAATTCAGAGCTCATAAGTCGATTCGATGTAAGAGAAGAAGTATGTTTCATGGAAATTGTTGGAGACGATTTGCTAATTCATCATGAATGTTCATCAAAATTTAAAATAGTAAATATCCCAACAGGTGAATGTCTTCTCAAACGTAATCTTCCTACCAAGTGCCATAAAATTACTCATCTTTTTGAGAATCTGGCAGTAATTGACACTAAAAAATCAGTCGAGGTTTGGAATTGGGAAAATGGTAAACGTTACGAGTTATCAACCAATAATTGTTCAATCCCGAAAAACCAACCATTTCTAACATTATGTGCTAATAGTAAGTGGTTTGTAACCGCGGAACTTTTCCAAAATTGTTTTATCAGAGTTTTTGTAGGACAAGTGAAGTGAGTTAACTTGAATAACTGACATTTTGGAAGAAGACATTTCTGACATTCCAGCAAAAACTGATATGAAAAAAGCTATTTGTGAAGAATATAGCTTGAGCTTCTTCTATATGCTATTGTTATTGAAACGTTGTTAATTTCTAAACCACGTTATAAAAACATTATTGTAAGTAGTAAGGTTTTTTGATTTACAAATACCTATGAAAACGTTGTATTAATAGAATTTATACTAAGACTAATAGTTCATAGAAATTGTTTTCTGTTGATTAATAAACAAATGCTTGGATTACTGTATTTACTTGTGGATTTATTGTCATTTGTTAATTAATAAAAAAGTAATTTCTATAGTAGCCTACCCTTTTGTGTTAAAAACTTTTTCATAATTGAAACACAACAACGACTAGTTTTGTGTCATTTCCAAGCAGTTTTGAAGTTCTATTTAAATCAACTATTATTTTTTCATCAATTAACAAATCAAGCCCCATTAAAATACTTTGTTAGAAAATATGACATTTGTTAACAATATTAGCTAAAGGCTTGAATATTCACTTATTTAGTGCTCCGACGCTAAATGTTAACATTTAACAACGTTAAATGTTGTTAATTACAACATGTTGTAATATAACACATTTATACCTCAGCTGAGCCTGTGTACCAAATTTGAATATATTTTGACAACATAATTTCCTGAAAAAGCTAAGTTAAGTGAACACAAAAAAAACCTGGAAAACACAAATGTTGAGCGTATCTTTGCATTTTTTCCAAATCCTTTCTTAGTGCGCTTCAAGATGGCAAACTGATCAAACCTGCCTAATTTAAACTTTATTTGGTCCAGCAGATTTTTAGTTCTGTTGGTTATGAATGAGTAAGTGCCATTTCGCTTTTATATACATATAGATAAATTACCCTAATATTAAAATATGGTAACAGAACTAAAAAATCCACTCTGTGTTATGAATAAAAAACTTCATTAGTTTTTAGTATTGAAATAGAGTATTTGAAATAGAGTAATTTATTCAATGATAGTATCATGAGGATGAGGAAACTGTTCTGAGACAATGGAAAAGTGATGCAATTCGCAGTCACTTGAAATTGTTTTGTCCACTGATCCATCACTTGGCTGTTTCATCCCCGAGACAATTTATTCTGCTTGTTTCGGAATGACATTTATTTGAACTGGTGAGAACGACTCTAATTAGAAATAAAAACACGTCGCAAAAGGTCTGTGAGCAAATCTTGGCGAATGAAAAAGCTTCAATTTGACTTTTTTTCTTATTTAGCTCAATGTTGCTGGAAATTTCAACAGCAAGGGAATTCCTTAATCGTAATTTCACACAACGGATTTTTTGTGTAAGAATAAAAGGCGGCCAAAGAAGATCTATAAGAAGCTTACTTGGCTGAACGTTTACTCGAACATTTAATTGATTATGACATTTCTATTCAACTTTATTGATTGATTTCAAAACCAATATCGATCCTGATACTTCTCCATCATTGAGTTATCAATTCATCATTATATGTTATTTGAAAAATTAGAGAAATTCTTATTGACTGTCGGACGGAGCAGATGAAATTATTGGATAGCATTTGCAAAACTAATATATTATCGTTGCTGCTGCAAATTTCAATAGATCGATTCACAAAAAATTCAACTAGTCATATCAACTAGGTACCGTGTACTGTATTGATATCTTGTCTTTATGAAAGGTTTCAATATTCAACATTGCTAGATGCCTACTTTAATATTGCCACGTCTCATTAAATTATTGAGAAAAAACATGAACATCCAACTGACAGGGAGATTGATAGGGTTGAAAAGCCTAATTACTAGTAGAAGATTTCCTTTTTTACTTCAGGAAATATTGTTTATCTAACAACACACAGTTCACAAACTATAATGTGGGCTGTCCAGTGTCCACACATTCTAAATTTGGTTGAAATAATCATTCAAGTTATATCTTCAAACATCTATGATATACTTTGCTTCCCTCTTGCCATTTTATCTCAGACCCAATTTCCCTACAGCCATGATTAAGATAAGACTTCTTCTGTAGATCGGTTGAGAATCGCAGGTTCAGTATAGGAGTGACTAATACAAAAAAGAACATTGTCGAACCTCAATCAAATCCCCCCCCCATGAATAAAGAACCCAAAAAAATGTCGTGGGTAGTCATTTTCAACACTGCTAAACTATTTTGGGGCCCCATCCAAGATCTGATTTTTTGCCTTCCCCCTCCCAAGACAAGGACGAAGTCAGCGTCTAAGCCCCTCGTGAAGACACTCCTGCATAATGTCTGGCACTTCGTCTCTTATTCATTTGCCGATAATATCGGCAAAAAAAATTCTACTTTTGGAAAAACATTCATCTAGAATATTATAACATTCATCAATTTATCAAAATAATTTCTACTCAATTGAGTTATCTCCCATTAGAATGTACGGTACTGGAATCTGGAAGGTACTATGATTGTTAGAAATTTATTTATATCTCATTAAGAATAGCCTTCCATAAAAACTATATTTATTTACATCTGAAAATCTACTATGCACAATTTACAATCAAAGAATAATGTAGAAACAAAGAAAGGAAGAGTGTACAGTATATAATATGCGAAGAAAGAATAAGTGGGAAACAACTATGTGTTATCTCAATACTGATAGAATAATCAATCAATCAAACATTAGTTTATTGTTATTATAATTATATACAATGGAATAGTACATTAATAAAAACAATATAAAACTTGTAGTACCTTCCCGTTTTATTTTAAAACTTTAAAAAACAATTCAACGACTAGTTAACTACAAGTTTTATATTGTTTTTATTAATTTGAATGAAAGTAGCCCATATAAGTGAAGTGATTTTTTAGAATAGTAGGCTACATATATATGTGATATAAAATATTGTATGATTATGACCATAGAGAAACGAAATCTATGATTAAATTAGATTAATCGATAATCAGATTAGTTTATCTCTGTTATCTTACATTAAATAACGTATAAAAATTTTGATGTACACAACTTTAGATTGCTCAACTACACCTCAACATAGTAGGCTATAGGCTTCTCATTTTTATTACCTACCTTCTTGAAGCAGGGAAATTTCATGAGGACAAAAATAAGAGAGAAGTCAAAAGTCACTTACATTTTCTAGGGAGTTGACAACAGAGAAGAGAAAGCCACCTTCGGAGCTCTCCAGCTTTACGTGTGCCGTTATCGCGAACTCAGCGAAAAGTCGGTCTGGGAATAGCAGAATTAGAGGCAGCTTGATATCGGCGCCGGCTCTCAGTCCAAATGCCGGCGAAAATCCGAGGCTTGTGTCGAAGTACACCGATCGTGGATCCTCGAACGGAATTTTAATCGCACTTAACAAGTCTATTTCAGCTGGAACAGTAAAAATACTCTACTCAAAATTTCAAAAAAACGGAATAATAGGAGATTATTGATGTAAAATCAATTTATAATGGAAGTTCTAGTAAATAAAAAATATTTAGATGAAAAATAAAAGTTTCTCATGTCAAATGAATGAATGAATAATGAATGTCTTGCCGGTTCAGTATCTTTTTGTATTCAGGGTTCTGTGATTATTCTATGAAAAAAGTGGAAATACGGGTACAGATAACTTGATTTATAATACTAGACGAGCAGTTTCAGATTTTTTTAGATCTCAAAAAGTTAGTACAATGATTTTCAAAAATTCTTTTAGTTTTACTTGGGTACACAATATTTTAATAGTTTGCCAATGGATATCAGGAAATGTAAAAATAAGAATATTTTTTTAAAGAAAATTAAAGCATGGCTATGGATACAAACGAATGTTGATGTTCTAAGAATTAACCCGGTTTGAAGTTTTTTGTATTACTGTTTATTTAAGAGTTGATTATGTTGATTAGAAATTCATGAATCCAGTAGTTCTTCAGTTTGGGTATTGTTTTTGTTTGCTGCTTTGTTTTTTTGTTAATTGTATGTTTGTATATCATTGTGCTGTACAGAGATCTACTAATGTATATTGTCTTGTTATATTTGATTTTTTGCTTCTTGCTGGTTATCTTGGCTTGTTAGGAATAGTGATTAAAGTTTACAGGATGCTACAGACGTCGTGCGCTAAAATGTCTGTAAAGTGATGAACTGAATTCCAAAGAAAATTAATCTATGTCTTAACAATTCAGTAATTACAATTGACCACAACTAACAATGACCACACAACTTTGTAAAAGTGGTCATATAATTTCCAAAAGTTAAAATGAATGTCAAGTGAAATTTATGATGGAAATAAAATTATTATTATATTATATTATTTATTATTTATTGCCAAATTCAATAAATATATTTTTACAAATAAAAATAATCATTAAAATACAATAGTTTTTGGTGTGACTGGAAAAAAAGCTCCAGCCACGAGTTCTGAAAATAAGAAATACATTTTTTAATCTAATAACAGCAGTACAAATGAAACAATTCTGTTGATGGATGATAATCTATGGAGGTTGAATTTTATCAATGATCCAAGTACTTGATAAACAAAATATGCTTAGAAAAAAATATAATAGTTTATTGGCGAGTTTTAATAATTTTCACACGATAATAAAAAATTAATATTGCCAAAATTGGTGATTCAGCCAAAGTTCTCAATTTTAAAATAATAGTTTTGTTTTACCCACGATTCTATTAATCTCAATTTGGTTTATGTTATTTTATCCTTAATAAAGTCTTACAGAATTTTATTTATTTGTTTATTACTCTGATATTCAAATTGGTGTTTACTAGATTTTAATGAAGTAAAATTAATATTGAAAGCATTTACTATAGTTGAACATATTATATTATAAGGGATTGTGCGACGGGTAAATTGATGTGTATTTTTATAAATGAAAATAATTAAATTTGTCACATAAGTTTGACGTAGCGTTGGTAGATCTATCTCTTCAAATTTTAGTCTGCTTAATGTGAAGCAAATATGAAATTTCTCAGAGGCTCGAAGAAATGAAATATTCATGATTTACAATTTACAATAAATTTAACAATTCAGCTACATAGACTAAAACGTAACAATGGACCAATTCAGGTCAACAACGTGTTATCGTATGGGAAAGTTGAACTGTCGGTCTCGTCTGAAGTATGACTGTAGTAAAGCCCATATTGACGGCTTAAATTATTATATTCAGGCGAGGTGGGACCTTCCCGCAAGGGATTCCCCACCAACAAAAGCCATACGAATTTACTTTTTTTCAACAGAAAACAAACAGAAGTGGAGAGCTTTCAGTTATATAGAATAATCAATTTATGCCTACGACTATTCTCTGCTTTGAGTTTCAAACTGAAAGCATTTATTATATTATTGCCTATTATCAATTATCACAAAATAATATTATTGCACCTTCAAATCCAAATAATATAATAATCAGCATAATTCTGAATAGAGAGAGCATCAAGTGCTGTATATGGATGCCAATGAATACATGATTATAAAAGCAAATAATAGAAAGTGACAACAATAGTAACAACAATCAGCCTAATCAGATATTAACTTGTAATGATAATAGATTGGAAAATATTCTTTGGATGAATCTCACTTTAGTGTTCAATAATTCGAGGATATTTATTTGAGCCAGAGTACATCAATACATAAGCCAGGTCACATACAAAATTCAATATACACAATCACCCAATCAGATACACAATTAGATACCTACAGTCAATGAATGCTAAGTAGGTACCTGAAATAAAATATATTTTTCCATTGTTGCCAATCAATTTAAAAAATAAAAACAAAATCAAACAATTGAATATGTGTCATTATTTTATTG
Source organism: Nilaparvata lugens (assembly GCF_014356525.2). Lineage (NCBI taxonomy): Eukaryota > Metazoa > Arthropoda > Insecta > Hemiptera > Delphacidae > Nilaparvata > Nilaparvata lugens. The sequence continues at coordinate 3,962,572 of NC_052508.1, forward strand.
TTATAAATTAATGATAATAATTTATTCGACCGATCCCAACATACAATTTTTTGAACAATAAGCATAACTGGTGTAGCAATCATCTTCGCATGCTCAAGAAAATTGTGTATCAAAGTCTGAATAAAACACCTTAGGTGATCTTGTGTGAGGCCAATTTAATATAAATATGGTCAATATAAGTATATTGGGTAAATATAGCCTGTCTAAAATAATAACAATGCTCTATTTTTTTTCAGACGAAGACACATGACTTGCTACGCTCATGTATCATTGCTGTCGAAGTGATGGATCTTTGATAGGGGATCTTGACGCGTTCAGTACAAGTGAAGTTCTATGCTACAAATTTTCAACACCTACTCATTATTTGACCACTAGGTCTACCTCCTATCTACTTCAAACAGGAAATTCATTTCCATCAGAAGATAAACATTGTAAACATGCATATAGACGAGAGAAACTGAAAAGCTCAATAAAATATTTTCAGAAAAATACGATATGTAGGTAGGTAGTAGCTATTGACTATACCTTTGCCATTCAAAGAATGTCAACTAGGAAATACAAAGATGGTGAGATTCACTTGAATGTGACAGTATTGATTGAATAGGAAATATCGATATTCTGCTAATCTTGATATTGTTGATAGCCAGCTCTTACTCAGTCTTTCTCTTCTAGTAGGCTGCTTTCATAATTGCTGCTTTCGAACGCCCTTTTGATTAAGAACGCCTCTTATTTAAGAAGTTTTTGCGGGATGGGCCCCCTTCTTTGCACCTCTAGGCATGTCCCCTCCACAGAGAAATTGATTCATACTGGATCCTATAGTTCAATAAAACTACAGTACCCATGATGTTGTTTTAAAGCTAGTTGGGAGCAAAGATAAAATTCAGGGAAAGTTAAGAAAATATTTTACTTTTCATTTTTTGTCCCAAGAGGTACCGGTACGCGTACCGTCACAAAATCAGTACTGATCAGGAATAATTCTTAAAAATATAATCATTTGGACATTTATAATTAATCCTGAATTCGCCCCCTGTGAGTTGGGGGAGCTTTGAGTCGAACATCGTACTCAAGAATGTGTTGAAAACCAGAATCCACCCACAGTATCTATGCTTGTCGTAGGAGGCGACTAAAATGGTAAGTTGCCTTGCCTTCAAACCCAAGGGATCTGCCCAGGTAAATTGGTTTCCTAACTAACATACTACTTGGGAACACAATAAGCTTCGGTTGACGTGTGGGGTTCTTTGAACCTTTGGATCCTTGAATCCGTCCCTTCAAAAACAATAAACCTGAATTCCAATCGCATGAACTTACACCAATATATAATGAGGAATAAATATAAAGGAAATAAAAATCTCAGTACCCTTTTTTTTAAATATTTTATCACAACATGTTTCGGTCACTTATGCCATTTTTCATATACTGGTGAAAAATGGCATAAATGACCGAAACATGTTGTGATAAGATATTTTAAAAAAAGGGTACTGAGATTTTTATTTCCTTTATATTTATATTACAAGTAGCCCTATACAGGAAAGAGATATATAATGAGGAAGTCTGAATGAATGGTTTAGTTTGTGACATAGCTCGTATTACATTAGCCACGCCAAAAATGTCTTGACAACCAGTGGGTCGCCAAGTGTCTGAGCGAGTCGGGGGGCATCAGTTGTTATTGAGCTCATTACATCAAGGTCATCAGATCCTGGCGACTCGGCTGGTGTCTTATAGGGTCCCCTGCAGCCCGGCAAACACTCCTGTATTGTCTCACTGGGGCCTATTTCACAAAGGTACAAGTATTGTTACCAACCATGGTTACGATACGAACAAGTACTTGTAGTTACAAGTTTACAAGTACTCACGTTTCACAAAAATTTATGATCTACAAGTTTACAAGTTTACAAGTCTACAAGTACTTCAATAGTAAACATAACCTATTTTCATGATAATTTCCTTTTCTCATCCTTTATAAAGGTTACTTGTACTTTCCAATAATTACTTTGAAAATATTTGAAAGCAATATAATGTTTTTTGTACAGTCTACTTCATTTATTGCTGAATTTGTAACCTACACAGTATATGTACTCTGTATATATATATATATATATATATATATATATTATATATATATATATATATATATATATATATATATATATAGTATATGTACTATATTATATACTGTGTGTACTATATACTATAGTACACATAACCTATGAGGTAAAACATTAATAACTATTTTGGAAATTTATTAAATTCAATTTCCTGTTGCATTTATTTCCAAAATAATGAATTATAGAGGAATATAGGGAATTTTTGGATATTAGAAATATTTATTGAATATTTAAAATCATTTTAATGATCACTTGTAAATCCTTCACATAGCCTACCTTTCCACTTAGGTAGAAATTTCATAGTTACGAACAAGTAATTTCGACAAAAATTGTTGGCTACAATGAAAATCTTTGTGAAACACTAAACTTGTTCGTAACAAGCAAATCACTTGTAAACTTGTAGAAGTTCATTGTAACTACAAGTTTACAATTCTGCTTTTGTGAAACGCTTGTAATCAGTTCTCCAAAACCATGGTTGGCAACAAGACTTGTAACCTACTTGTACCTTTGTGAAACAGGCCTGCTTTACACTCAGCCGCCAATCGCCAATGGTTGCTCTCCGGCCACCCACTTCTGACTGAATGTAAAACGAGCCTGAAAGGTTTGGCTCACATAGTATCGTATTTGGATATTGGAAGCTATCTAAGGTCTCAACTATAGACGAGCACCTCAGACGCGCAGGAGTGTTTTAGCGCGGATGAATTGTCTCTCACGGGATGAACTTTACCAGCGAAATAGACGCTTCCAATAAAAATCCATGCTGAAGTTTTTTAGCTCATTAGCCAGATGCATTGTCTCTTATGTGGTAAACTATCCTAGCGAAATAGATGCTTCCCACAAGGGATAATGCGTTTTCTAAAGACGCGCAAAATAAATTCAGTGCAAAAAAATGCTCGTATAGTTGGGCACTAATGTTGGTTAATAGCGTGAATTCATTGTGATTTTTTATTGAACAGTACAGTAATTCAATTGTTTGTGTATAGCTCTAAAATATTTATTTTTTCAAAACATTAAAAAAATTCAACAGAGGAAAATTCAGTATTTAAGTACTTGAAAATACACGGAAAATAGTGTGAATATACTTACAATTAATGAATGGAACTCTTTTTGAATGGGATTTTCTGAATCCAACCGTCTCCTTCAACACGATGATTGAGAATATGAAATGGATGCAACCTGAAGACATTGTTGTTTGACCTGGAAAATAATAGAGCTTTTTTCAAATTGTTGTGTAGCCTATCGTCGTAGAATAAACAATTTTTATAGGGTTTCTCTGGTATCGTACTTGAATTCTCAAATCTAGAAGAAATTGGCAGACATGATGACATAATAACTTATATATTTCGGGGAATGGCGGGAATATTACTTATTACAATATTACTTATTGTGAGCAGTAGACTATATTTACCATAGCAAAAAATATATATAAATAAAAGATAGCATAAGAAGATACCTCTTGGCATATAGATGCTCCTATAGTTGGCATTTATGCTCCAAATTTTAAGCTGTTTTTTGTTAAGTAAAGCCGACTACTTTCGACTACTGTCTATTATTACCGTACTGATTTGGCCGGGTAAGAACACTACCTCCGTAAACAAAGCCATAGTGCATTTATGTGACGTCAGCACAGGTAGGGCTGATATATACACCAATAAAAATTCATTGATTTCAGCTGATCTATATCAGCTAGTGTTTTCATTGGTGTAGGAGCCCTACCTGTGCTGACGTCACACGAATGCACTACGGCTTTTTTTACGGAGGTAGTGGTAAGAATGTCTCAGTTTCAGTTGAGAGACTACCAGCATCACATGACTCCACAAAAAATAACCAATAGGATTTTATCGGCTCAAGTTAACATTCACATTTGGAACATAAATGCCCAATACCATGAGATATCTTCATATGCTATCTTTTCTCTATTGTGTCACTAAGTATTTACTTGGTCAGCGGTGTTCACACTCATCATCATTCGCAATAATTCGTTCCAATTAAATACTACGAGTACCTATTTTAAAAATTGTTCATAAAGGCTGCTATCAATCATCAAGACTGATGTTTTATTAATCATTCAGGATTTTTCTCCCAATAGAAATACTGGAATTCGTCTATCTCATTCTTTATTTGATGCAATTGCCGCCACTCTATGAATTCAATTTGAATGTGATTCAATTTTTCTATGAATTTAAATTTCCACTCAATGAAATTCTATGAGTTTCACAAAAATTTTCACAGTTCAATATATTCTTGCTGGAAAAATTGGCCAAGTAGATAGTTATTGTGATATTTTTTAAGGAGAATCAAACATAATTATCCTAATAGAGTGTAGAATACAATTACCAGAAGTTTTATCCTATTAAGTTGCAAAAATCAACAAGTAAATTTTATCCAGTTACTCTTAATTTATGTTATACACGTAAGTCAGCTTTTTTATATTCCTTGATATGAGACAAGGCTGTGAGACAAGGTTACAGTGTTTTATAAAATAAATGAAAGGTCATCTCAATTCTAGGTATATAATTTTTAATAATATTGAATACCCATTTTACGTACCGGTGCCGTATTCCTCGAAGTTCTTGATAAGCAAACTGATTTATCCACTGACAACACTGTAGCACACACTTCACAATTGAACTGGTACAATATCAAACGGTGAAAATCTACCCATTTTCTATCGATGTAAAGCAAAAAGAACTTTCTGAAATGATGATACTTTGTTAACAGGTCTGAGACACTCCACCCGGCAATCGCCAATGGTTGCTCTCCGGCCACCCACTTCTGACTGAATGTAAAACGAGCCTGAAAGGTTTGGCTCACATAGTATCGTATTTGGATATTGGAAGCTATCTAAGGTCTCAACTATAGACGAGCACCTCAGACGCGCAGGAGTGTTTTAGCGCGGATGAATTGTCTCTCACGGGATGAAAATAGACGCTTCCAATAAAAATCCATGCTGAAGTTTTTTAGCTCATTAGCCAGATGCATTGTCTCTTATGTGGTAAACTATCCTAGCGAAATAGATGCTTCCCACAAGGGATAATGCGTTTTCTAAAGACGCGCAAAATAAATTCAGTGCAAAAAAATGCTCGTATAGTTGGGCACTAATGTTGGTTAATAGCGTGAATTCATTGTGATTTTTTATTGAACAGTACAGTAATTCAATTGTTTGTGTATAGCTCTAAAATATTTATTTTTTCAAAACATTAAAAAAATTCAACAGAGGAAAATGCAGTATTTAAGTACTTGAAAATACACGGAAAATAGTGTGAATATACTTACAATTAATGAATGGAACTCTTTTTGAATGGGATTTTCTGAATCCAACCGTCTCCTTCAACACGATGATTGAGAATATGAAATGGATGCAACCAGAAGACATTGTTGTTTGACCTGGAAAATAATAGAGATTTTTTCAAATTGTTGTGTAGCCTACCGTCATAGAATAAACAATTTGTATAGGGTTTCTCTGGTATCGTACTTGAATTCTCAAATCTAGAAGAAATTGGCAGACATGATGACATAATAACTTATATATTTCGGGGAATGGCGGGAATATTACTTATTACAATATTACTTATTGTGAGCAGTAGACTATATTTACCATAGCAAAAAAATATATAAATAAAAGATAGCATAAGAAGATACCTCTTGGCATATAGATGCTCCTATAGTTGGCATTTATGCTCCAAATTTTAAGCTGTTTTTTGTTAAGTAAAGCCGACTACTTTCGACTACTGTCTATTATTACCGTACTGATTTGGCCGGGTAAGAACACTACCTCCGTAAACAAAGCCATAGTGCATTCATGTGACGTCAGCACAGGTAGGGCTGATATATACACCAATAAAAATTCATTGATTTCAGCTGATCTATATCAGCTAGTGTTTTCATTGGTGTAGGAGCCCTACCTGTGCTGACGTCACACGAATGCACTACGGCTTTTTTTACGGAGGTAGTGGTAAGAATGTCTCAGTTTCAGTTGAGAGACTACCAGCATCACATGACTCCACAAAAAATAACCAATAGGATTTTATCGGCTCAAGTTAACATTCACATTTGGAACATAAATGCCCAATACCATGAGATATCTTCATATGCTATCTTTTCTCTATTGTGTCACTAAGTATTTACTTGGTCAGCGGTGTTCACACTCATCATCATTCGCAATAATTCGTTCCAATTCTAATTAATTACTACGAGTATTTTAAAAATTGTTCATAAAGGCTGCTATCAATCATCAAGACTGATGTTTTATTAATCATTCAGGATTTTTCTCCCAATAGAAATACTGGAATTCGTCTATCTCATTCTTTATTTGATGCAATTGCCGCCACTCTATGAATTCAATTTGAATGTGATTCAATTTTTCTATGAATTTAAATTTCCAGTCAATGAATTTCTATGAGTTTCACAAAAATTTTCACAGTTCAATATATTCTTGCTGGAAAAATTGGCCAAGTAGATAGTTATTGTGATATTTTTTAAGGAGAATCAAACATAATTATCCTAATAGTGTGAGAACAATTGATGAATATTGCCTGATAATTTTTTACAACGCAGAGTGGCGTGACTCGCTCCCGTGCGCGCTCTCTCTCTCTTATTTCTCACCGTCTCTTCCACTGCAGTCGCTGTAATTTGGTGTTGGATGACACCTATTGTCTTAGTAAAGGCTACAGCGTTACTGTACACGATTATTAGCATTTTAAAATTGATTTTACCTGCTGGATTGAGAATTGTAGTCAGACGTAGTTGAGCAGTGCTTGTGGACGGTGCTATGGTTTCGTTCACTCTGATTGTGCATTTGGGTGAGTGTTTAATAAACTATGGAAATTCATTAGATCCATTGTTCAGTTCATTACAAAATTCATTATTCAAACTCTAAGACAAGCTTTTCACCCGCTATCACCCAGGATTATCAAAATTTATTTCAAAAAGTTATTACTTTCAAATTCCAGTGTATACAGAGAAAGAGAGAGCGAGAGAGATGGCAAAATTTTTTTTTGTATTACGTAGAATGTGAATTGTTTAATTAATCGAGATTTTTCTGTAACTTATTGATTGCTCAGTAATGCAGTGTTGTGCTATTGATGCCTAGTAGATTGTTTAGCTTTGTCCCTTTTATTGCCATTATGATTTTTACTTACTCCCAGTTTTGTTTTCTATAATGAGCTTGTTTTATTGAATGTGTTTCGTATTATGTAGAAGGTGAATTGTATATTAATCGAGATTTTACTTAACTTATTGTTTGCACTGTAACGCAATGTTTTGCTATTGATAACTATTAGATTGTTTAGGTTTGTCCCTTTTATTGTTATTATGAGTTTATCTTACTCCCAGTTTTGCTTACTTAATGAGCAGATTATTGAAATTTCCTTACGTTATGTGTTCGATATTCTTGAGTAGAGGAGAAAGAGGAGTCCCGGGACAGAAAACTTGATCATGTTGGTTGTTGATGTTTGGCTTTAATCTTTGGGAACTTTTGCTTTTATGTAGTGCTCAGAGAGACACATATTAATTAAACTGAGAATAATGGAACTCAATTTGATTTTCTATAGAATTTAGTTGATTTTGTTTAATGGAATTAAGTTTGATCTTTCATAAAAATTAGTTTGATCTTTCAGTGGGATTTAGTTTGATCTTTCATGGAATTTAGTTTGATTCTTTTATGGAATTTAATTTGATCTTCAATGAAATGTAGTCCAATTGTTAACGGATTTTATGTTTGTCAGTTGAAACTTGCTTGTAACTTGTGTGAAACCGTGGGATTAGTGTCAAATGATATTCTTATCGATATATATTGGGTAATAAATTTATCTTTTATCCCAGCTTGTGTCCTGGTTATTGCGTCTTAGTCATTAAGTTTACCCCATTGTAAGAGTAGCCTTGAGGAGTTCTGCGCTGGTTACATCTGTTTAAACCGAAATGGTGCATTCGGGCATTAAAATAAATAAATACAAATACGATATTTGGTGCAGATCATAATCAAGCTGTAGATTATAGCAATATATCGTCACGATAAAAATATTACAAGAATTTAAAATATAAAAGAATTGAGAATACCAGGAATAATTATTATAAATATATAATTATGGAAAAAATATTGTTCTTTACCTACTAGATAGGTTGTCTATTATCAAATCAATACTGCTACCAATGATATTGATTACATTTATGGTTCAATGCATATGTATTCTATGATACTATATTTATCTGTTCATCGAAATTCTATGTAATTGATAGAAATGAAGCTTTTGGTTTACACCAAAGTTATTAACAAAATGTTTATTTTTCCGTCCTTATAGATTCTATTAGATTGAACATAACTTATCATACGTGTACATATGCATTTATGTGTTTGTCAAGTTCCATTTAATCTAATAAAATCTATAAAAGAAACATTTTGATTTGAATGAAAAAGACTAAGATATTGTCAAAAACCACAGATTTATTGATAGTTAGAAAGACCGGTTTCGGTTTTACACCATTGTCAATCTCTGATAAACTAAAACTTAATACAAGAGCAGCAGAATTTATACTAGTAGGCAAGTACTGCTATTAGCCCAATCAAGTAGTACATTGGACCAAACAAAAATTAAGGTAATTTATTGATTTTATTGCTTTAATCAGTCCATTGGGGTTCTAGTAAGAGTAATCTATGGCTTCCCACCAAAATTTCTGAAGGCATAACTTCTGACAGCCTAAAAACCACTAAATTTTCATACTTTTTTCAGTTTTTCCACGATATCTCCAAAACCAATTCTTCTATCAATATTTTTATTCTTTACTTTTTTGAAGAGCATTAAATTCTCCACAATTTTCATGACTGAAACGTTCTTCTATCTCCTATATGAAGCGAGTTATAGCTTGTCAAAAATTGGTAATTTTTTCAACTTTGCGAAAAATCACGAAATCAATATATTTTTCCTTTTTACTTCTTATAAAGTCGTATTATGTATTATTTGATCGTAATTAGAGTATTACTGAGATGTTAATACAATCACTGATGGAACATTTTGAACAAAAAATGTATATTTTAGGGTAGTGGTTGAATTTATGAGACTCATGATTTGGCGCTAACTGGTTGAGTGAATTCAGAGTAAATGCTAATTGCTAAAAACGTCCATTGTTGGGAATGAAATGTGCACGTTATACAGTATTATAGTGTGAAAATTATCAAGTACTTACTAGATAGTCCAGTTGAGGATGAAACAGCAGAATGCCTCCATGTAAGTAGTAGTTGCGCCAGTTTTGTGGAAGACATGCCTATTATTGCTGCCTCCTTGGACATTTGGATGGGCCTGGTTGTATGTTGCTTTCCTCCTGGAACTCTGGTGCTTTGCCGGCCTCTCTGTCATAATCGTTTTCGGGGTTGCTAAAGTCCGAGGACAGGTCATCATCTTCATCCTCAAGGGTTGCCTCCACGATATTTTCGCAATTTTTGCAGATGGGTGAACATTTTTATCCTGCTTTGATGCAAGTACATGCTTACTACATCCAGTCTTACATTTGCAGGACACAATGTGCAGAAGAGACTCTGGTGCAGGCTGCTGCGACATTAGTGTGGGCTGAAGAACACTGCCATCACTACTTAAAGACCACCCCCAATCTGTATTAGTTAACTCTTCGTAAGAAAACTGACACTCATCAGAATCAGTCTCCATATTGAGAAAAATATGGTCCATGGCATCAACATCTCGAGATTGTGGTCGCCCCTTCTTTCCTCTCAGACCAACTGGCAGGTAAAGTTTTTTGTTACATTCACTATGGTACCTTGCATCTGCAGCTATTAAGTCAGTCTCACTCTGGACACGTTCAATCAATTTCATTGCCCACTCATCACCCCTTTTCTCTGCAGCATCCAAAACAGAGCGTCTCATTTCCAACTTTGTCACCTTTCGAATAGCAGCTCGTTTTGAAAAAGACTTCTTGCCTTTCTTTTGCTGGAAGTACTTAGGATTCCCTTGCCCACACATGAAGCATTGCTCTCTGAAGTTGAAAGAGCCTCGTGATGGACGGGACGGTCCTGCTTCAGGTGAATCTCCACCCCGACGAGTGCATGCTGCTATTAGTTTTGGATTTACATACTTTTTTGACAGAGTTGTGAATACTCACGTCTCCGCTTTTCTTGAGAAAGCGTTGATGGTGAGGATTTTGACGTTCAACACCACATTCTAACAATCTTTCCAGTCCTCTCTGGGTCACAATGTGACTCGACTCATCTTCTTTAGTTGTCTGACAAATAAAACACAGTGTATCTTTCCCACTCATTGTTTTACACGCTAGTCACAGTAACAAACACTACAATCAAGGTAAACTCGTAAACTGAGTAGCTACAGTTCACGCAGACTCCTATGTGAGGAGAAGTGTCACGTGACCATTCCCCGTCCATATGCGTTTGGTCTCGAAAGGGTTTCAAGAGGCTCCATTTAGGTTCTGCTCGTCCTTCCACTGTCACTACCACTGAACCACTACACAACCTACCCCAAGAATGGACATTCATATTATGTTCAAACTTTACTTTTTCATTTAGATAAACATTTGTAAAATAGTATTGCAAACAACTCCTTAAAATAGCATAATAATAATTGTTGAAGATTTCGAATACATTTAACCACCATTTCGTTGAATGACTTCTAGAAGTTTATAAAACTTTCTGAGTAATTTATTTTAAAATAACTTTTATTTCACTTATTTTTATTGCAATCTAGAATCTAACCATGAATACTATGTTATCTATTTGAATAAATTAACTTATCTGACCTAATCTTAACCACACAACTCATTAACCTGTAGCAGTATTCATTGTTCCAATTGTGAACGATGAGGAATTTGCGAATTATCATGAGAAGTCAGCCTTTTATGAAAATGGATTTTTTTTTAATCGTCACAAAAGTTGTGAAAAATTAAGTTACCTAGATTTTCTTCCAGTTTCCTATTATTTTATTTTATTTAATCATTTTTCCATTTTTATGTTTTATTAACGATCTACCTTCCTATTCTTCTACCTTTTCCCGTTTCTTTCCCCTTTTAAAATCAATTACTTTTGCTATAATTATTATTGAGCATGATTCTATATCCTGTCTGTATTATTCCTCACTTTCTTATTACCCATCAAATAATATCTCTAAAAATTCAAGGTCACCATACTAAACCAACACTATAATTTATTGAATCTCCCTAATTTATCCTCACAATACTGCAAAAATTATCAATTATCCATCACAAAGTAAAATTAATTTTCATAATTAACCATCCCAATACAATTCAAATATGATTTATTTATTTTTAATTTCCCTGATTTCACTTTACCGTATTGGAAATTTGGAATAGATTACTCTCCACTGTCTGCATCACCAAATTAACTGTAGCAGTACTTATACTATTTATTATTACAAAATCCCAATTAAGCTCTGTATAATTTTCTCAGTTTTCCTTTCATTCATTATACTTATTTAAAATTCACATTGACTTATTAATCGACAATTTAACTTTCCCTATTGAATAAATCTTTAGATTTTCACTACCCACATTACATGCTATAGGAACAGATGGTTCCACAGCCAAATACTAATCAAGCCTAAAGCTGGCATAAAAGCAAAGATTAACACTAAGTACTGATCAGACTACATTATTCAATTCTGCTAGCGACAATGGACAGACGTTGAATGAATGCACTACGCTTCTGTCGTCTTGCCGTGGACAGCTGTAAACGGCCTCACTGGATGGGAACCTAACCAACGTTAACTGTGATTGGCAGTTACTATTTTCTAGAAAAATTTCCGCCAATAGAGAGGAACGGTACAACAATAACTCAAGATACATTCTCCCACCAAGTGCCAGCTATTTTCCAAATTCCTAACCTAATAAGGCATGATTGATAATCAATCGGACACAAATTCCTTGCCTTATAAGGTCATGAACCAGACTGATGCTCCAGGAAAATCGTTGTGCCTCACACATCCCTTTTCTGTCATCTTCCTCTGGGAACCCCAAATGACAAAGCTGACTTGGCTCCCTTACAACAAATAACTAATTCTCATTTTCACCATTATGAGCCAGTAAGATTATGACTGACCTCATAAACATCATGACAACACCATTATCACGATCAATTAATACTATAGACGACTAATTCAGCCGTGAATCCGACTAAAAAACATGAATTTGATGATTATTAGCAGAATTGATAAAATTACCAATTTTCGACGAGCCATAACTCGCTCCCTATAGGATATAGATGAACGTTTTATGGATTAAAATTGTAGAGAGTTTAATGCTCTTCAAAAAAGTATGGAACAAAAATATTGATAGAACAATTAGTTTTGGAGATATCGTGGAAAAACTGAAAAAAGTACGAAAATTCAGCGGTTTTTAGGCTGCCAAAAAGTTATGCCTTCAGAAATTTTGGTGGGAAACCATAGATTACTCTTATTAGAACCCAAATGGACCGATTAAAGCAATAAAATCAATTACCTTAATTTTTGTTTGGTCGGGTCGCTTTATAATGACTATTTGACTGGGCTATATTGGTTAAGGGAATGAACGCCTAATTTCTGCTGCTCTTGTATTTAGTTTATCAGAGATTGACAATGGTGTAATAACCAAAACCGGTCTTATCAATAAATCTGTGGTTTTTGACAATTTCTTAGACTTTTTCATTCAATATGAATAATTACCACGATATCAACTTCTCAACTACACAAAAAAAAAAAACATTTTGTTATTAACTTTGGTGTAAACGCTGCTTTACATTCACTATTTATTGCCAGACTTGGAGGCAGTAAGAGTAGTAATTGAGAAGGTCTAATACATGTTAACATGTACTTGATAAAATGTTCCAAAAAGAACAAAAAGTCAATGACAAGTGAAGTTATTGATTGTGATATTGTACAATTTAATGGAAAATGAAGGTGGAGTATAGCACTGAATGTCACCCTCATCTTTATTGGTATTAAAATATAAAATTGTGATATTTTGAAGCACCTTTTTTACAATTTCTTTAGGAATAGGTGATTTGATTGCTGTTGGTTTGCTTTTCTAAATTTGTGATTATTTTTTTAGAATTAGTGAGATTATTTTGGATTTATATTACTGTAATAGTTATTATTGTCATTATTGTTCTCATCATTGTACTTGAGTTGTAAATTGGTGTAACCTTTGAAAATCGAATAAATAAATAGGTTTTGTATGATTTTTTGTAATTCAAATCAAATTTTCCTAAGCTGCATCTGATATTATGCTTGTTCAAAGGTTCAACATAATAATAAAAACATTCATTTTAACTCTTTATTGATAAATAGTACAATACAGCAGAGAACAAAATGGTTGTCTTCTCTACCATAATCTCATAGTGAAACTCGATTAAATATACAATATCGTTCCACTAGATAATTTAAGTAAGCACTATATGTATAGCAAATCGATTGCATATAGCTGGTTATAAATTAATATGCTTGTTCAACATTTTTCAGGTACAATATTCAAGTTTCAAACTGAGATAGGCTGGATAGAAATTTGAAACTCTACTCAATTTTTCAACCTTATTGATAATAATTAAGTTATATTATGTTACTATTGAACACAAGAATTTTTTACAATTGAGGCTATAAATTTTCGCCAAATGGCATTCTTCCTAATAAATAATTGAAGCAAATTATCAGGTTTCCGAAATAAGGAAGCACCACTAAAAATTAAGTATTCGCCAGGAAACTTTTCTAAGTAGAATGTTACGAATATTCAACCGATTCAGATTAATCGTTTAAAATAATTATTATTACCGATTAAAATTGAACGTAATTAAGAGCTGTCTCGTAGAAAATAAAATTTTAAATTCAAAAACAATGATGAAAATGACACAGTATTAGCTTAATAAGTTTAAAAAATAATATCAATCGAAGTAAGTATCAGAAAATATATAAAATTATTATTATCTAAATCAGAGGTATCCAACCTTTTTCCTCAAGGGCCAGATTCTAAAATTTTGGAGAGGCGGGTCACCAACGTCGGGCAGAAATGTAATTTCCCCCCTCCCCGACTCTATGAGGTTGTTTTATTAAGATATCAATAGTGATTTTATTATTATCTTGCTAAGTTTCTTTCAAATTGCTATTTTTGTAGGTAAAAACCAATTACATTGACATGAAACTTGTCAATTCATGAGTTTATTAATAATTTATTCGAATAAGTAATATACATATAATATTATTAAAAAGCTTAATAGAGAGAATATTGCATTTGCTTGCCAATTAAAATTTCCGCCCATTTATCTTCAAACTTTGTTGTTCTATTCGTTAGGATTGATTTTGGATGCTCATTTGACCGGACATATCTGTATTTAGATTTTATAAACTTAATTCAAAGAGGAGTCTGCTCACAGTTGGGTTAAGAATACAACTGAGCCGGGATTCCTACCTTGTCCTTATTACGTACAGTCCGCGCCGACCACTAACTATCGCTGAATGAAAGAAAACTTCTTGCTGACAGAAAGTCAGCATATATGTTTAGCCAATTTTTCCATCTTTTTTCCAATTTTACATTAAAAAAAAAAGCGACAAGAGGTAAAATGCTCAAAATCTTTACTAATTTTTTTACCATTCTAGCTTTCCCCGGCCCGCATAAAATCTGTTGGTGTGACGGATGTGGCCAGCAAGCCGCAGGTTGGAGACCCTTGATCTAGATAAGAATCGCCTTATCAGCGAATCGCCTTAAAAGATACCCTGACATTCAATTATGATCACCAGTATATTCAAAACTTTTAGAACTAACAATTCAACTAAGTACATTGAATAAAAAACTATTATAAATTAATAATACGAAACCTCATTCTGAATTATATCAGTTAGAAAGGCATAGCTTAAGTAAATATGCTATAATTTTTATTGCATGAAAATAAGATCTGAAATTGATGTAATCTTAAAAATGTGAGCTACTATGGAGCTAGATGAATCTAGAGCAATAATCATTTGAAATAATAACGACTCAGTCTTCAAACAATTCTTCAGTCAAACAGCATCTTGCATTACAGCTTCTCTCCAACGTCCAATTTCAGAATAGATCATTTCTAAATCCATTTATGTAATCGCCTAAGGAACATGAATTATGAGGTTTAAAAGTTCTATACTTTACTTCCATTATTATTAAGGCCTTCTACAACGCTATGATTACACTTTGGCTCCAAAATTAGCACCAGAGCTTCAAATTAACTACTAGTTTTACATTCTATACTTAATTCAAATCACTCATCTGACAAAAAATGGATAAAATTACAATGGTCAATGAAACTGATCTAGGAATGGAGTAATTCAGTTTACAAGTGTTAAAATATCCAATAAGAATTTTAGAGCATCAAGTTTCTCGAATGTATATAGTTTTTAGTATAATTTTAAGGCAGATACATTCGTCTAATGAGGGATATTATTGAGGTATTCCTTTGTAACGCAACAAAGTATTCTTAATAAATCTAAGAAAATGAACACTAATATTGGATTATATTGAAAACAATTGAGTTAATGCGTTTGACTTTGAGTAGGAGTTCGGATAATTCCAAAATTGGCAATTTAGTCATTGGTTGCTACATTCACAATATGAAAAATTCTCAGCTTCATATGAGTCGTTATTTAGTTTTGGATTGAAGTGTTTAATAGGATTTATTGCATCCAACAATACTGATTTGACTAATATTTGCTATCAAAGTAATAGAAGCCAAAATTTTTGAAATCATAATCTATCACAAAATCAACCATTAGGCAACAATATGAATTCCAGTCTAGAGCGATTTGAAATGACATCCGTTCAACTACCACTGTCAATACCATTAAACTAATAGGAATCTTAGAATGCATAATGGTCTTTTTAGACAATCGTTTTCTTAGCCTAGGAATAATTATTTCTAAATACATTATACAAATTATGTTCTGCCTGCTATTTGCCTGTCACTATCCCGTATAATCAGGACATTCTGTATACTTTTGCAAAATCAAAAATCGAAGTAAATTAATATATTTAAATAAGTACAAAATTCAGTCTGAAAATATTGATTGTATTCATCAAAAATACTATGCAGAAGAGAAGCAACACAATTTAATTAAACCGTGAACTAGAGATTTCATTGAATAATTTAAACTGAAATAAAATATGACTTTCAATGATCAGAATCGTGCTTCAACGTACTTTTTCGAGTACAGTATATGGAAAAGATTATAATTTTTTTTCACTGTGATATGACAAAATTTCGATTTTATTGAAATCGAGGTACAGTGAGCTATATTAAATTATCAGTGACCTGAATTGTCTGTGAGCTTGAGGAGACATGAAGAATGGAAAAGTCAAAGTCTTGGAAATTTGAAATGATTAAATAAATAGCCCATACATCTCGTTACGTGAGATCAATGTGTTCAAGAATGTTATCTATACAAGATAAAGGCACTAAGGGCCGGTTTCCGAGCTCGGGATTTAGCCTAGACTTTGAACAGCTGGAGTCAGAAAATTGGCTTTCCAAATCGGGGCGTAGTCGCAGCTTTTATAACAGTAGTCGTATTTTTATTTTCTCATTTCTATAAAATGGAAACGTTTTTCCTTGACAAAATTAGACATTTCTAAATAATTCAAAATAGCAGAAACTTTACACTATTTTCTTTATTTTGTGTTCAATTTTCTAGTTTTTCGAAATTTAATTCAAACGTGACTATGACAATGACTGCGACTACGCCCCGTTTTGGAAAGCCAATTTTCTGACTCCAGCTGTTCAAAGTCTAGGACTTAGCTAAATGCCGAGCTCGGAAACCGGCCCTTAGTGTCATTGCTAACACACAAATCTATCTCAAGATTTTTGAAATTATTTTTACGCTGTTATTTAAAACCACCAAATAAAATAGATAACATCTATTAGGATTATCGATTAGAACCTAGATAGAGAGATCTCCACCTTTAATACAAAAAACATTATTTCACACTGAAAATACTGTGGGACACTTAAAATTAATTTTTATTTTTAGATCAGAATAAAACCGAGATTAAAAAGCTCTGATTTTGAACTACTACCTTATCAACGCAAAATCATCAGAAAAAAATGATATTGAGAGAAAAATTACAATAAAAAATTTAGTTGATACTAATGAATCAACTAGAAGTTATACAACCATATTCATTGATGATACTCAACTGCAGTCGCGATTTTTGAAACACTGCATTTCAAAAAAAAAAGAAGTTTACGCAAATACAGTGTAAACGAATGGAAGTTATTTATGATGTATTATCCCATGCTAATTTTATGTCCAGATAAACATAGCAATCACAAAATTGAAAAAAGAAAATTACGCTTTGGATTTGTTGTGAGCATGTTAAACATTTTATCACAATAAAACTGAGAAAATTTCTTACAGTAAGATGAGCTTTCAGCTTCCAATATCAGAAGAGGATTTTATCATAATGAATTTTTACATATGAATTCTTTCTTAATTTCTTCTGGAGGTTCATGTGAATACTGCAAGGTCAGGTTTAATAGAAAAGGCAAGGCTCAAGGCTCAGTCACAGGCAGAACTCACAAGGCATCACAATAATCTCCCCCCCCCCACACAACACACAACTGGTATGTGTTACAACACTAAAACCGCTGGTGTTATAACACAAACGTTCTGTACCACAACATCAAATGGTGAGTGTTGTGATAGTGGTGTTCAATCACAAAGTCCTCCCATATGTACACAGTACATATCCTGCAGTAACGATTCCTACATCATTATCAAAATATACAAAAATATCTAATACACGAGAATGCAAGTTTTTCACGATTTCGCTCGCAGAAAGAGACAGTTCCTCATCCAGAATTAGGATTGGCAGTCGACGGTTGGTCGTCAGGACGCTGAACAGGGAGAGGAGGAAGAGCAGTGGGCCACGAAGCAGGCCGGAAGACTGTTGCGTCGTCAGTAGAGGTCGTCGGGAGGCAGTTCGATTCCTCCCAGCAGGTTGCGCTTCTCCTCCTTCTTGTTGTTGTTGTCTTTCCCTGACGGCTTACGGAAGTCTGGCTCAAAGCAAGGCTGCAACACACCACACATCGGTTATTCCATATCTGCATATCAATCATTCCAAAACTCAACCTTTCCTAGTTATTTTAAATTTTGATAAATTCATCTAAACGACTAAGAATGAAGCTGGAAGTTAAGCATGCGATCTGCGATCCCATGGATTTCAATATCTAGATCGCATAACTTACAAAAATATATAGAAACCTAAAGGATCATAGATAGCTCTGAGTGTGGCCGGGCCCTTATAAAGATGTGAGAGCTAGTGGAATCCTAGTTCAAAGCACGACAGCCAGACACATCGCATCTATAATTTGATTGAGAATATTATTCAATATTAATAATTAAAAATTTGATTTTACACAATTATTTGATTGAAGATTATCTAATATCAATTATTTCAAGTTTAACAATGTAAATCAGTTTAAAGTGGGCCTTCATTTCAATGGATTTATTCAAACAGCTTAGAATAACCATTCAATACTTCAAGATGTACTTGCAAAAAGAAGGTTTGAATTTGAAATTAATAAATATTATACTTTCTATCTAGTTTGGTGAATGTGATGAAGATATCCTTAATATTGATAGAAATGATCAAAATTATTGGAGCCATTTATATACAGCAGTTTTAATCTCTTATATTAGAGAGATTGATTAAAGATTAAATTGCAATAACAAGAATGAAAAAACTTATTCAAAGGCGATAAGTAAAATATTATAATATCAATAATTATATTACCTAAATATCAATTTAGGTTAAGGTTATTAAACTGAGCTATCATATAAAATTAATGTAAGTTATGAAGAAATTTGAATATGGGTCAAATGACAGAGAACAGTGTAGATGCTTTAGCTACTATGAGTCAGTAAAATAATTGGAACAAGTCAATGAAAGGGGTGATTCAAACGAGAAATGAGTACTTCCACCACTGCATCATACCACCACTGGTACATGGAGAAACAATAATATGCTACAATCAGCATGAGATACATTAAATATTAATTTTGTTATCAAACATATCAACGCAAAATTAATATGAATATAATAATTACTCAAGATCATGCATATGTTTTAATCAGGCTCCAAAATCTAAACTATTACTAGAAATATACAGTAGGCTTTTTATTATAAAAAGTAATTTATTAGTAAGAATTGCTTCGTTCATGCAACAAGAGTGATTGTAGAAACAAAAGAGAATGTGTCTATGTAAGTATTTCAGCTTAAATAGTGAAAAAAATATTTTTATTAACTATTGTCAAAGAACCAGATGAGTCATAATTAGCATAGACAATTGAAAAAAGAATTTGAAAATTAAAATTAAGAAGCGTTACAAAATATCTCCATTAGTAATAATTTATTTGAGATCAGTTGAATGATTTGAAGATTCTTTGATCTCCTTATTATTGAATAAATAAACGATATTGGATGTAGCGCCTTATGACATGTTCTATGCATAGATGATAATTCATCTTCAAGTGAGTGTTGAAGCCAATTCATAGTAATTCATAATTAAACATTGAAGAGAATTTAGAGTTATTGGCACATTGAAAATATTTGGTTAGCTATAAGAAATTATCACATTGAACCTGAAAGCATGCAGAGTTTGAAAATGACCTATTCTCTGTTAAGATTAAAAAAAGTGATAGGCTATCTCATTTGTTTTACCAGTCATTTGTTAATGATCACAAATTTTCTTGTTCATATTACAACACACTTAAAAAAATCGGAATTGATTATACATACACATGTACTAAATACAACAATAATTTGAGAATATTTCATAGGAGCTTACAAACATTCTAGATTTACTCGAGGAAAGAGAAGAGTCCAAGAATACCCCATGAAAGAAGAACACGCAGAAGAGATCCCGAGCTAAAAATAAACAATTCTTCGCTTACCGGTGCAATAAAATAAGCATAACCCCAATGAATGTATAAATCAGCAGCAGTAATATACAGATTTGTATCCTATACAGGTATAGAATCTGTATGATTCCCCCTGGCGCTCCATTGCATTCTCATTTTTTCAATTTCCTAGAGAATATGATAGAGTGAGAAACAAACACAATCAAGGAGGTACAGAATTTGATTCAACATACAAGAATCCACTTTTAGGATTTTTATAAAATTCATCGTGTATACACACACCACAAAAATATATTATTCATTATTGGCGGTATCGTGAAATTCCACAACTCTACGAGATAAATTTGTTTGGTATCATTGGCTCCTATTAGATTTGCTGCCTTCTTGGAATGCTAAGAAATAAATGGAATCATTTATAGGCAACATGAATCAGATAGAGTTGATATTATTCATGATCCAGCAATTCGATTTTGAACTGTTTCTATAAGGAAATTTTCCATGGATGTGTTCAAGTACCTGAGTATTCAATAATGATTCCAAGTAGAAATCAGTTAGTGGAGTAAAACATGAAATCTATTATGAGATTGATCATTAGAATGTTAATTCGCATTCTCATAAAAAATCGAAAGCAATGTTTTAGTATGTTTATTTTGCTGTAAATAAAAGTAAAACACCTTCCTTCAGGCACTATTAAGTTCCTAAGGTCCGGTTGAACAAAGGCCTGTTCGATTTTAATCATGATTAAATGTCACGAGAACCAATCAGAAAAGATCTTTTTATGAATAGAAGGCTTCTCTGATTGGTTCTTGTGGCTTTTAATGATTACAATTTAATAGACTTTTCTGCAACCGACCCAGAGTATTGAATTTGTTAAATGATAGCTTTCTTAATTGAATTATTTTATCATGCATTTCAAGGCTGGAGTCAAAATACTCTACAATAATGGTTGAAGTTTGCCCAACTGCAGACAGATTTATCAAGTAGTAGTACCACCTAGTATCTCCTACAGTTTAAAACTTAAGCCAAAATAATTTTCTGTTAATCTACCAAATGAATCATAATCCTCTTTTACTAATCAGTAATCGATATGAATAAAGCAATCTTCAGGCATTCAGCTCCCAAGACGTTATCGATTTCCAAAATCTAAATTAGATTATATTTGAATAATATAAAGTATCTGTAGGTTGAAATGAAATCCTAGTAAAATGCACTGTTGAGAAACGAAATAAAAACACTCTGAGGGCCAAGCTACATGAGGCTTTTTTCAGACGAATCGGCAGGGCAGGAAGCTCTCCGATTGGCTGATTGGGTTGGCGTTCGGGAATCAGCTGTGTTGATCATCCAATCGGAGAGCTTCCTGCCCTGCCGACTGGTCTTCAAACGCATCATGTGGCTTGGCCCTAACATAAAAAATGTAGAGCGGTGATCTGGAGTATCAGCCAGCTAGGTTACTCGATACTATTATAGCCTACTTCCATTCGTGATCCACCCTGTATCATGCACGATATAAATCCTGTGTTCGAAATTACAGTGTTTTGTTGCTACAACCAAGATAACAATATCAAGCCGAATATTGAAGCAACTAGTTGACTACTAAAAACGTATCTGATGATGTCAATACTCACAGTTTCACAGATGTTCATGTTACAACAGTTTTCGATAGTTATTTCGCACTGTTCGTTTTCGGTTTGCGGCCTGCAGGTGAGAGGCTGTTTGTTGACAATGATGCGCTTCTTGATCCTGGGCCGCTTGTGCAGGTTCCACGCTTTGACGGCGAGCACTGTCACCAGGAATAGGAGGATGCAACATACGCATATCAGGATGTAGAGCATGTTTGCCGCATTGCCACTGAATACGTTGTCGGTCGCACACTGCTCTGGACTGATTTCCTCTATGGTAACCGAGTTGCCTGTACAGTTTTCTGCCGCCTTTGGTTCCGGACAGCTACAGAAAGAAGAGAAATTAAACCTTTTATTACAAAAATTATTTTTATGATTATTCATTCTTTAATTACTTATTTTTTTCAATGATAAACTTGTTTTAGATGTCACCAAAATTTAAAAAATCATTACAGGCTGTAGACTTATATATATGGTGTACCCTTTTCCAGCTTTTATACATAGTGTATTATTTTATATAAAGTAGATACATGAATAATGAATCATTTATAAATAAGCCCATGAAATCGGATTCAATCTTAGAATAAGGGAGCAACAGAAATTATTATCTGTCGAAAAGCTAGGATTAGCCTAGTACCGTTTCCATCACGAAGCTCACTTATGCAATGAAAAATTTACCGATAGGATTGGACATTTGAATCAGCTTCATTGACCCATTTTTTCATCTTAAAATGTGTATATTCTTAAAATGCATACATCCAACTCAATTATCATACACTAATCTCTCATCATCATCAGTTTCATCAACCAGGCACAAACTTATAGCTCATGTAGGCATCACCCTCAGCAAAAAATAAGTTTATTCAGTTTTTTAATTTATTGTGCTTCTCGGAGAAGAAATTTAGAAATAATAGAGGAGTCAAATCAATCCATATTGAGTAAAAAGACTTGAAAGTGCCACAAACACTTTTCTACTAGAAAAACCATAACTAGCAACTGCAAGCGTTCAGTGTGAGTGTTCCTATTTTCGTTCCAGATTTTGTTTCTCATCTGCGCACTTGGTCATGCATAGCCAAGCTTGCACTTACACGTATACGCATTCAATAAGATTAGAACCTAATTCATCCTACTCTAAACTAACTTAAGGCTGTACAAAGGCTAAAACTACCTACTGCACTACTGGTGATATTTTTAATGTTTCTAAATTTGTATACTATAAAAATGAAAAAGTTTCTCAGTAAATTTTTTTCTATCATTACATGTTGAGGTATGAGCGCCTAAAGTTTAAATTTTTGGGACAGAACATTTCAAATTCGGTAAGAGATAAATCCATGGGATATAGAGGATAAATTCTTCACGGTATTGTTGATCGAATAAAACAAAAAATATGAAAATATAAATTTTTAAGAAAGTTATTCAATTTATTATAAGTGATCAAAAATAACTCGACTAAAAGTTATTTTTAGTCATTTTTGGTAAATTGAATAACTTTCTCAAAAATTGATATTTTAAAATTTTGTTTGTTTAATTCAATCAACAATTCCGTGAAGAATTTATCCTCTGAATTTCATGGATTTATCTCTTACCGAATTTGAAATGTTCTGTCTCAAAATTTAAACTTTAGGCGCTCATATCTCAAAAAGTAATGATCGGAAGAAAATGTTTTCGTGAGAAAACTTTTTCATTTCGATATCTTGATAGTATAAAAATCGAAGAACTTTGAAAAATATCACCAGTGGAAAGTTTATTTTTTCAGCCTTAACCCAACCTAACTTCAACTAACCTAACCTAACACTTGCCTGCAGAGGTCAGGTCGTTTGGAGAGAATGGGCGCCAGATTGTCAGAGTCCAACAGCAGTTGTCTGTACTCGTGGCTGATCTGCTGCATGTGGCAGTAGATGTTGCACAACTTGTTGTCGGACATGTTGGGCAGCTTGTGCTGGCACCTGTTGCCCGTGTAGTGGTCGGCGCATGAGCACTGCAGCTCACTGGTCTCGTCCAGCGAGCACGAGCCGCCGTTCAGGCAGTAGCCGGCGCATCTCTCAACCTAACACAACATTCCAATGCACTCACATTACAACATAATAATTATATAACATAACACGTTACAAACACAACAACGCTATTTGAATGTGAACCTGCTCAAATTTTTGATTTTAGTCAACTGAGTTCAACTATACCTAGAGGAAAAATAGCGTAAGAAGATATCTCATGTTATGGGACGTTTATGTTGCAAAGTTAACTGTTAACTCAAGCCGATAATCCTAAGGAGGGGCTCAACAAAAAAGATGTTATTCTAATTATTTCAGAGGGCTGCATCCATGGGCCTGGAGGAGGGGGGTGGTCACCCGTGATTAAACTATGACTCAGATTTGTTGATTTTAGTTGATTTGTTGATTCAATTTTCTTTCAAGAAATTATCCTATTCAAGATGATTGACACATAAAATTGATTATATGACCGTAAACATTGTTACCAGTTATTGTAGAGGTTACTCCTCATTCCAAACACATTCTAATTCAAATTTATTTACATACATTTACAAAAATAAAAATAAAGTTCAGCATTACAATATAATTCAACTAAAAAATAATAATATACGGTAAGAGAAGAAAAACTGGCATAAAATGACTCAATTGTTCGCCAGTGGGAGTAGGAGAAATATAACATTAGCAGATAGAATACTTAACTTGATTCAAATTGAATTCAAAAACAATGATGCTCTCAAGCAATGTTTATTGGTGCTCAATAGTGATAGTTTATTTTATATTGATAAATGAATCAATAAAGAACAAACAAATTAAATTGATAAAGCTTTGGAGTAATAAACCAATTTTTAGGGCTGAGTCAGGCATTAGTCAGGGCTGGTGCATGACCCGAATCGTTGAGGAACAGGTAAATTTGAATCACAATATGCGTTATATCATTTTCAAACTGTTTTGAATTGAGTTTCATCTAACCTGACACCTGGATCCAGAGCGGTGCGGCGGACATTGGCAGCGAGGCGCCCCACCCAACATTCGACACTCGCCGGCCACACAGAAGTTGTGACACAGGTTGACCTCGCAGCGAGGCCCCTCGAAGCCCTCGGGGCAAAGGCACTCGGCCTTGTCGGCCACCAGGGTGCCATAGTTCAGGCAGAAGTCGAACTTGGACAGAAGCTCCTTGTTCTCGAAGTGCACGGCCACGTGACTCTTCAGCTTACTCTTACGTTCTTCTTCGATCTGTAACAATAAGTTCAAAAACAAATATTAGGAAAAAAAGAAAACACTCGAGAATTTATTATATGACATACATTATTTATGAGAATACAAATATTGGGAAAGAATAAAAACACAAGAGAATAGATATGACATTCATTATTTGTGAGAAGTTACAAATATTGGAAAAGAATTACAGATCTAACCAAACAAAGATATTTAGTTAGTCTAGGATACAAAGTGAGAAGATAATAAGAAGTGTGAGAAGAAATTGAGAATAATAATTGTAGATAGAACATTCATTATTTGTGAGATGATACAATTTGATAGATGATACCGTTAGAATGAAATTTATTTGAAACGGTCAACAGAATAAACAAAAAGTTATGTTCAAATTTGCAGACTTTCTTAAAGTAGAATTAGTTTTATTTTTATTACTCAAAGTAGCTCTTGTTAAATACAGAATATCGAATTATATCTTAATTCAATCATATTTAACACAAAAAAGTTATCAAGTATCCTTTCCATTTTATCAAAACACACTAGCTTGATAAATTTTGTTTTTCAATAATTTCATTAGACCTAAAAAGAAAAATGAGTAATTTCATCGTATGATAGAAAGAGATAATATGGGCCTTGAAGCAGCTTCCACAATCACTTTGTAAGCTTTTGAAATATTTGATTTTTCAAATGTCAACCCATCATATTTGTTTGAAATTATTTATTCACCACATCATCAATGAAATAACTAATTCCAATCATTCCAAATAGTTATTCTATTATAAGCGGTCATTTATCTCGACAAAATAATAATATTTACCGAAGGTTCTTTCACATGCATTGACACGTTTTATTTTGAGATTGACTAGGCTTATCAATTAAGTTGATTGATATACAACATAGTGGAGCTCAGCAATTTGATAGGGATGTCTCAAGAAGTTTGTGAGCAATCACCCTCTATTTACTGTAGAGTACCTGAAAGCCAAAAAAACTGGCGTCTCTAACATTATTTTCAAAACTATTGCTTAGAAGTAATTCAAATTCAGTTTTTAACATTACCTGTTTCTTTTTGTCAGCGATGGGTTTGCACTCCTTGCTTGCAAGATTAGAGTCCTGCTGAGAAGTGATTATACCAAACGGAATGCTTCTGAAATTTCTCAAAAGTTTTGGCTGTACTTTGGAAGTATTGGATTCGTTGTGGAGGATATCGATGCTGAACAGAGCTTTCCTGGAGAAACTTTCAAGCCAATAGATTTTCTTCTGCACTACAACCACTGACAATGGCAAATAACTCAATTCTGGAACAAAGAGAACAATATTTTTAAAATATGAACTACATACTACATTGGATTGATAAGCTGAATACAATATAATTTGATGTTGAATATTAATAAATGTTATCTCCAATAATGATTTGCTGGCAACGCCTATTAATTTTAAGAAATTTAATCATTATGTATTTTTTGCACTTGAGTGATTTTTAATATGTATTGTTTTTGTATTATTTTGACGCAAAATAAATTTGATTTTTACAAGTAAGATACAAGTTATAATTGCTGCACTCCAGACGATCCATACATGGCTAGAGTTGAGTGGAGTTTTACGTTTTAATGAATAGTATTTGGCTTGAGATTTTACAATAATTACAAAAGCTTCATTTAATTTCAAGTTCACAAACTTAAGACATAGAGGAAGGTTAGCATAAGAAGATATACCTATTGCAAACATCAACAGCAATTCCATGAGGCAGATCTTTCTCGAAGCTTATCAGAGTGTTGCCTTCTTGCGGAGTGGTTATCTCTTCGGACACATTCAACCATTTGATGGCATTATCACTTGTCCAGTAGAGAATTGATGATATCGGATCGACTGCTATACCTCTCACAGTTTGATCTGAAAACAAGTTGAATTCGAAATTACAATTTATTCGACACACAGAAATACCATGAGAACCACTAATAATAATATTAGGTATATACTGCATAGGTGTTTGATGCTCTCTCCCAGACGGTGCTTTGCCATGGGGTAGAAATGCGTACAATGAATTACTAAGCATACAAGTTTGACGGAATAATTAAAAATAATTAAGCCATTCATTTATTATTCATTTTTCTATTTGCATATATGTGCATGACTAATTTCTTCACATTAATATTAAATAGCCTACATCATCAGAGCATAGTAATTTCATTATTAAAGAATTTGATTGACAATTCAATTTTAAAGTTGACGCTGATTTTCATTGAATTATCATTACTAATAATATTTTGCAAATTGTAATCAAACGAGAACCTATAAAATTGGGAAATTTGTAGTAATGACTACAAATCACAAAAAAACTATCAATAGCAACTGAAATTAATTATCTATTGAATATCTATTATTAATAATCATTCACAATTAAATATCTAGGAACTTCAATATTGAGTCACAAAACTCAAAAATTGACGCAATTGTTGTTCATGACGCAAAATAATAAAAAGTTGAAATCATTGATGATTAATAGCTTTTATTAAATTCAACACTACTCAAATATGTTTTGGAATTGTTCAATAATTGAATAATAACAATACACAATCTGTTGGTTTGTTCTACTCAGATTGTTCTATTTACAACAAAGCATGTACCCTAGTTTCAATGCGCTTGAAATCATTGTTAATAACTATGATACATTTTATACGACTGACGATGATTACATCGTTTTGAATTCATTTTTTTCATAAATAAATTCATGAAGTTGTGTCATTGAAGCATCATCTCCCACTATTTAGATTTTGGGTCGTCAATTAATTGTTTGAAAATTGAGGAACTGTACTTGACTGAATCAAGACAAGCACCGAATAAATTAAAATCAATTGGGAATTTTAAACGATATCGAGCCATTGGAGATTATTAAGATTATTTAGACAGAAAAGATTGAATGCATTAGAGATAAATGAGACATCTTTTGAAGTAAAGATCAACTGATAACTTGATAAAACTTTCAAATTCTTACAAGATGGTGGGTAAGAGCACCACATTAGTGCTGTCACAGATATAATGTAGCAAATTTAATTATCTATGGTGCTGTCATACAATCCATTGTAGCTACATTTGGAGCATTTTCAAATAAATTTTTCATTGTAGATACTCTGAATTTTAATTAATCAATTCTTATTTCTCCTAATATTATATATAATTAGACTATAGTGAGATTCACGTGTCAGTCAGTGAGAATTATATAACAGTATTGTATCAAGTTTATTTTTCCACCGCCTTCTACAGTAGAAAGATTGATGTGATTCGAATCTTTTCTTCATATCTGATTTATTTAGTTGTTGATTCTTGTTAATAATGTTCAATATTAGAGATATTATCTTAAATATATTATAATGATTTTATTCACCAATAAAATATATAAATGTGCATGCTTTTAATGATACATTTTCATAAAATAGATTGAATATTCTAGAAAGCTTCTGATATATTTCCAGACTTATTGAAAATAGCCAAAGTGATTCCTCTCCTAAAAAAGGTAATGTTATGGATATTGATAATTATAGACCTATTTCCGTTTTAAATACGTTGTCAAAGGTTTGTGAGAGGCTCATTCATTATAGAATTATGAGCTAACTGTTGAAATTCGATTTGCTTTTCAATTGTCAATGGTTTTATGAATGGAAAGTCAACAATTGTGAGAAAAATTATTATCATTATTGTTGCAAATTTCATGAATTGTTAAATGTTATAGGTAAGTTTTATTTTATGACTGATATTTTCTGTTATTCTGTTATTTATCTGTGACGTTTTTCAACTGTATTAAATTGCTTTGCTATACTTTTGTTGAAAATGAAATATTATTATTATATCTTCATAAAATGATTTGGCAACAGAGAGAAATACGAGAAGGCTAGAGCTATCTGATTTGCCTAATGAAGATAGCAAACCAATGTTAACCAGGTGCCGACTTAATAACGTGAATATCACTACATAGACATAATCTTAAACATTACTATGAAAACAAATAATTTATGACTTTCTCATAGATTGAATGAGAATCGTATCAATTACATTGAGTGTAGTTTGCACAGTGGCAGTTCAAACTGATCATTAGTTTGAAATGGATTGAATCCACATTACAGTCCCTATGCAGATACTCGGTTTAAACGGAGAAATGTCAGCTGCTCGTTTAAACCCCTTATGAATTACATTATAATAAATGCAACCATATCTACAAGTAAACGTGATTTAGCGTTGAACTTAGATGGTGCTTATGGCCCTAAGTGCCATTTATGCTAACACTACGTTTAACGCTAAACCACGTTTACTTGTAGATATGGTTGCATTTATTATAATGTGTTTCATAAGGGGGTTAAACGAACAGCTGATATTTCTTCGTTTAAACCTAGTATCTGCATACGGGCCTCAGTCTCAGTATTTGTTGAATTATAGCTTATTTTGAGAATAAACCAGCAGCTGATTCAAAACAGTTTAAGCTTTCACTGTGCAAACAACCCTAATAATATAATTATTTTTTTGGAAATTACTCACATGTAACAATGGGTTGACGGCGAAAATTGTTGCCGGTGAGATTGACTCGGAAGATGCTGATGCTCTCGTCGTCAGCATCCTCGTAGTACAGCTGATTTCTAATGGAGTCGTACCCGAGGACGTCGGCCACACCCTTGCCGAGAGGGACATCCTCCACCACCTCCACTGCCTCGTCGGTCGACAGCAGCTCCACTGTGTGTTGCACACCAACCGCGATGTCTACAACAGCAAATCAACTCATCATTCATTTATTCACAATTTCAATAATCGAACTAAGATGTCTGCACAAATTAATCTACAGTTTTTATCATTTAGAGGATCACCACTTTGATCAAAATCAAACTGTGGTGACAGCAACAATAAATAAATATACAGTTTTCGTCATTCAGATATTCACAACTTTGATCATAATCAATCTGCGATGTCTGTAACAATAAATAAATATACAGTTTTCGTCATTCAGAGATTCACAACTTTGATCATAATCAATCTGCGATGTCTGTAACAATAAATAAATATACAGTTTTCGTCATTCAGATATTCACAACTTTGATCATAATCAATCTGCGATGTCTGTAACAATAAATAAATATACAGTTTTCGTCATTCAGAGATTCACAGCTTTGATCATAATCGAATTGTGATGACTATAACAATAAATATAAAGTTTTCATCATTCACAATTTTGATCATAATCAAAGTGTGATGTTAGCAACAATACAACATAACTGAAATAATAAATACACAGTTTTCGTCATTCACTTATTTACTACTCTGATAGTAATCATAGGAAAGTTTTGCAAAACTAATTACTGATGACTATTCTAATCTGCCGATCTATATATGCATAGAATAAGAGATTCATGAAATTTGAAATTGAAATAAGGATATCGAATATTAATCAAAAAGTTTTTCTAACCACTGAATTCAATGTCAGACAAGAAAAATTTCTCACCCCAACTACATTCCATTAAATGTATATTTCAAATGGTTTGAATTAAGTTAAGAATCAAATGAATAATTAGTAATATTGTAGGTGGAACATTTTTCCACAATAGACCTACAATATACAACTGTAGAATCACTTCAATTTTTGAAGAGGAATGAGTGATTTGTAAATTATTACTATGTGACTAATTCCTTTGGAATGATGTGATCGATTATAATCAGATATTATACCACGATTAGGAGTATGACCAATATTCAAGTACGAGGTTAATTAAAATTGAGTTCTAAGAAGTTGATTACTGGTTTTGTAAACTATTTTTCGAGAAACAGAAAAGTAAGAATATAGATACTATTTCTCATTCATTTTTCTAGGGATACTCTTGATAGGTTTTTCTACACTAGAAAAATAAATTATTTCTGGAACGAGTCATAATTTGGAAAAAGGAAGAAAGGTACAAATCTATTCGTAATAATATTCTTATGAATTAATAGAGAACTTATAAATGTTTCGTAAAGATTTCTGTTAAAATTTTACAGAATGGAATGGAGATATTCGTAATAAATTCTGTAAATCAGAAAAGCAAAGTCTAGCTGTTCAATCAATTCAAAATAGATCTCTCAAACTTTGCAGAATCATTTCATCAAGGTCAAATCATTTACAGTTAAGTTGGCATGAGCACAATTGATGGATATCATAATGACCAAAACAGCTCTGTAACTATAACCAGCGTGCACGAATGATATTACAAATTATTAAAAAGTCATAAATCGGATTTGATGTCGACGAATTCGCGCCAAATCTAGCAATTAAATGGATCATTTAATCATATTATCACGCTTTGTAATTGTATTCTAACAGGAAAATTGTAAGATACAGCGCACGGGTCACTGATTTATGATTTGCAATGAGAAAACTGATGAAGAGTTTATTACTTGGATTGTAATTAATAGCTCTCACTCTTCTACGTTTGATTGTATTGTATAGTGAGGTTCACGTTATAATGACAGTATTTGATCAACTTTGGTTTTGCTATCCTTGTCTATCATTCGACAAAGCCGGTTGTACTATCCTTTTCCAAGTCCACAACGATGCCAATAATGTTTTTGACAGTGTAGAAATATAATTAATTAATGCAGAGAATCACCATCGCTATTCTTTTATCTTTATCCACTGCCATTATAACGTGGACCTCACTATAGTAACTGGAGATTTTCAGTCAAATATTTTAATTACGTCAGTCAATCATTTTTGTATGTGGCTTGAGTAAATCTGCATCCAGATTGGTAATTGATTGAACATTATATTATTATTATATTGATAATGGATATCTATATATCACTATATTTGGTAATGGTGGTGTCAAATATAGTGGTGAGAGATAATGATGAATAGAAACGATTCTGACATAAATACACTTGTAAAATTAAACTTTCGGCTGGAACAACATGTAATAAAATTATGAAAAAGAAACTTGTATACGATTGACAAACTTGCAGCTTCTTTTTGCAGTCTCAAGTAGACTGAAATAAATAGGCTAATCATTTATTAGCAGCTTAGTAGGCAATCCAAGTATCTAAGCTGCTAAGTACAAGGTGTTTGTATAACTTCATCTATAATTCACTTTGTTTAGAAATTATTATTGAATGATATTATATTATGATATTGATGTGACTAATAAAATATTTTAGTTGTGATTGAGTCGATAACGGGTGGCTTTCCAAGTACCATAAAGTTACGAGATTTCAATTCATTGAGAAACTACATAGTGAAAACTAATAACGAAAAACGAATGAATACTATTCCTCAAGAATCACGAAAAATAAGAAAGTGTCTATAACTACAATTGAGTAGGATTTTTAAGAATAAGGATTGAAAAAAATACTGTCAAAAATAAATGATTACAAGAGAAATAATCATAGCTGCATGAAGTGGAAATGATAAATCGTACTGTAGTTTTTTCAAACTCATGCTTAGAATATTTAATTGGTAGGCTAAGGAATTACAGGAATATTTTGTTTCTATTGAAAATCATAAAGATTTAACGGAATTCTCGTAGAATACCAGAAGCCACAATTGTAACATTGCTGGAGGATAATAGGAAACCCAACAAGTGTTTAATGAGATTTAAAGCGAAATAGTGTACTATGCACCGTGAAGGAAGGTACGGTAGTCTGCAAAATTAATCCATCACTTCGCACAGAACAATCAAGCCGGTGATAATGACGTCGATTTATTTCAAATAGTCTGAAAGCTATGGAAATCATAATAGCGTAATGAGTAATGAGTTGGGTAATAATAAATATTAGGAAATGATACTTCGTAATGGCGTTATGGAATAGTCTGTTCAGAATGGCTAACAGTATCTTAATAGCCTGGAAAATAGAAGCAGACAGGAGTAACCTTGATAAGAAAATGAAAACTAATAGGTCGACGAATAAAGTATTATTATATAACAAGAACACTTCTTTTGAACCTGGCTGAAAACTCTTCTTTTCCTTGAATAATTTAAACTTCCTCGTTGTAGAAGAACTACCAGAAAGAAAATCACGTTTGGTTGTACATTTCCCCAAATTAATTTTATAATTGAGAATGTATGGTAATCAATAATTGTTCTATTATATTGAATCACTAGTACTCTGTTATATTATTTGATGTCTCGAGCAGTGAGTATAGAATGTAACATTCTATACTCAATGTTACATTCTATACTACAATGTTAAAGAAAAAAATTATTTCCATCGGAATGAGCTGATTCAAATAATCAATTCTATAATCAGATATCATCGCTAATTATTTGGTTTATTGACGTAATGAAATATAAGTATTAAAGTGATTTGCAAGTGGAAAAAATCTATGAGTAGGTCTAATTACCGAGTAGTTGCTGAATAGCAATTATTTTTATGAGGCAACACTAGGCTATAGCCGATTTTTCGTAATAGAGCATTTTCACACGAGACGGAGCAAGTGCCTACGTGACATGATGCACGCGAACACTCTGGAACTAACGCATCTGTTGGGGTGGGCTGATGGGTGGCATGGCAATGAGGGGAGGGGTGGCATCCTTTGTTAAAGATTACTCCTCCATTCAAAGGATCAGCATGATTCTGTGGTCCGGTCTTAGGAATCGAATGAGCCTATGAAAACAATGATGTCCTTCGTGTATTATTTCCAAGCAGAACGAATTATCAATCCTCTACAATTTGAAATTTGTAGGTGGAAAGAGGAGGTTTACGTTTTGCTTGAATCTCACGATGTACTTCATAAATTATAGAGTTAGATGAGAACGTAACATCCAATAAATTCTTCAAGGAAAAACCTAGTGATAAATAATGTAATTCTTGGAAAAAAAACTCTGGAAGAGAAATAAGAATTTTTAAAAATATGTTTGATTATTTTATCAATTTGATTTTATCAATTAATTACAAGTTGAAAAACTATTTCTCATCATTGGGAAATACATAAACTTTGAAAAGATCACGAAAAAATCTCCAGCAATTCTCCTACGTGACTTGAAGCACACAAACTCTCTGGAACTAACGCATCTGTTGGGGTGGGCTTATAAGATGACTCGTAACGAATGGATAGACGAGAACAAAAAAAAAAGATATAATTTGGAGGAAATAAATGTGAATTTAGTTTTTCAGTAAAATAAAATGTTACCGGTGGACCATTTTAAACTTTATGCAGCTTTTCAACACTGTTTTGGGCACCAGTATACACTGCAATTTGCAATGTAATTAAATTCGCGAAGTAAATGCATTTTCGAGCGATCATCTTTCCTTTTCCTTCAACTGCATTTTCACCCTCCAGTTCATGCTTGGAACGTATAAATAACAAAATTGGATCCTTCACACTAGAAATTTCGTACCGAGTAAAGGTTTAGGATTTGTACTCAAATTATTATTATTCTTCATTTATGAGTGAAAGAGCAAATGAGTCACTTATGAGTTATAGATATAGCATAACTACAGCGATGCGATCGAAATTTGATTGATTTGAAGAGGAAATCAAAAAGAATGAAATAAGTTGTTTGCCTTGCACAATAATGCTGTTTACTTTTCTGTCAAAGAAATAGTAGGTTTACCTACAATTCAATTTGATTGAAAACAAAATTGCAGTAGGTAGAATTGTAAATGATGAGGGGATGGATTTTATATCAATCAGATAACCAAGTAAATTTCAATACAATTCTCTATAAGTTCATTTACGCTGTTTAGAACCGGTTACCAGCGGAATTCGCTGATAGGATACACAATTTACAGCGAACTGAAATTAATAATAATATATTTATACGGAAGAGAGTCAATTAGGAAATAAAAGTAACTCGTCAAGGCTCAAAATCAGGTCAGGAAATACGTGCAGCCTACTAGGTCGAGAAACACTAACCACTAACTTGTAGTGCGACTTTACGCAATGCACACGGCAACGGAACTGTATTGCAAAAAACTCATATCGTTCATAAAGCGTGATGGGTGCAGCTCGAAAAAATAAATAATGGTGCTAGGGTAAACACCAAGGCCGAGACTCCCAGAAGAACACTTTCCATGCGATAAAGCAGACAGTAATGATGTTGTTATCTATATGTTAAAAGCCGGTAACGGTAGTCGCACTTGGACCGGACACTACCAACATTCCGCTAATAGTATTCAGTTATCAGAAATCATGAATCACAATATTTTTATGCAGGTATACAGATAAACTGTGTTTTTTCAATGGACGATTTGTAAATTGATCAATTAAAAAATAGTCCAGTCACTATATACATTGGTGCATGCAATTTTATATTGTAGTTCTATTTATTTGGGTATTATTTGGGTACCTACATAAGAGAAGTCCAGAACCAATTTCTTCATGCAAAATTTCCTTGTGCTAGATACAGAGTGGCCCAAAAACCTCGTATTTCCGGCTCATTTTCCAGTTTTCAGCTATTTCTGCCAAATCTCGTAATTGGACAGAAAAATTTGCTCTCGCCTTTTTTCTAGATTATAAAATTATGAATCAAATGAGATCATTCGGAACTCTGTATCTAGCACAAGGAAATTTTGCATGAAGAAATTGGTTCTGGACTTCTCTTATGTACCCAAGTAATATATTAAAAAATCAGAACTTTACAATATAAATTGCAAGCACACTATAAGGCCTATACTTATAATGTAGATCAGTGATGACTGAGATCATTTCAGAGTAATATCACTGAATACTATAATATTTTATCTGACAAAATATTTTCTTTTGTCAATATTTGTAGTGACTGTTGTGGAAATGAATTTATTTTTTTGTTTTGGACACATTGTATGTAATTTTGTTTTATTTTCGTGTTTTGCTGAAATAAGAAGTCATTTTATTTTATTGTTTAGTATTATAGTATTAGTATTGTATTTATTATTATATTATTAGCTTTACAAGCTTATGCTTGTAAACTACAGCAGTAGACAGTCAATTTCTTCTTTCTTGTATTGTACCTATTTTTGTATTGACTCCTCCTCTAAACACGGACTTGTTCCATATTAGGGGAGTAATTTTCAGGGGAATATATTGTAAAATATACTTTCTGAAAATAAAATGAATTTGAATTTGAATTATACATCTGAATATTCTCTTACGGTGTCTTGATATTGATGCTTGATTGACTATGTTCGGTTATTTGTAGCTAATTTGCGTACGGTGTAACTACTTAGCTTATTTCTCGTAATTATGTTGGCTCTACAAATGTTTTCTCACCTACCTACCAAAATATCAAGTTATGAAAATAAGGCAAATTTACGTAGATGGGAAAATTTTCAATGAACCAAAATAAAGAGGGAACCAAATAGTCATATAATCAATTCAAATAGTTTTCCTTGAGCAGTTCCAATTAAAATACAGTTGAGAAGACCTGCTGACGTAGAGGAACATGAATAAATATTAACTGTTATCTTTTAGTACTATTAACTTAGTAGATGAATAGTAAAGTGGAAACAGGTTCAACTTAGATATAAATCTGGAAAAAGGAAAATTTGCAACAAATATGAGATGGAAATGGGAAGCGCAATAGAATAGTGAAGAACGTTAAGCTGTATGAACCGCATACCACGATAAAAAAATCAAACAGCAAAAATTCAGCCTTCATTGGATAGGACTAGGATAATCTACGTCAAAAGAGAATGTAAAACGTAATTCCACACCGAAAGCGAGAGATGGCCCGCAGCCAAAAGACCGGTCTTACATGTGTGAGATATTCGATAGTCCGGCAACTTATGTCTGATACGCAGTTAACACCAACAATTTTCAATAGCAAACAACAATACAATCAAAAACAGTAGTAGATAGTAGGACTATAAAATGATAAATAAAATTGCAAAAAAGAGTTGTATTAAATCAATATTTGAGATTTAAAACCCGTGTTTCAAAATGTGTGATGATTGGACTTTCAATTAGACACAATCACATACAGATGAAGGGGAAATGAGCGTGAAGCAGAGTAGTCATTGTTGCGGAATGTCTGTATTTCTATCATTTAATAAGAGTACGGTATCAACTAAATACTGTACTGAAGTAGTACCTACACAAAGAGAATATTCAAAATGACTGCCATCGGAAGATCTGATCAATGATTAGACCTGGCCTACGAAATAGCTTGAGTATGTTGAAGCAAAGAGAATCTGATGAAATATTTTTCTTTTATTTTAAAACAAGAATAGGAGAGATAGTTTCAATTAGGTTTGACGGAACAAAGTAGCTGACAAGAATTATTAAAAATGATGATTAATTAGGGGTATTGAACATAAATTTTGGTTGTAGCTATCTATCACAGTACTTAAATGCTTCATGAACCGTATTAGTTTTAAACAAGATGTTTTCAGGATGAAAAGACAATCATAAATTTAAGTTTTTCCTTACAGATTGGCTATTATTCAATACTTGAAAATAATAACAAGTTAAAAAAGTGCAATAATCTATGTTTCTTATCTTACCGCAGATAACACAAAGTTTGTCTTTGATAAGAATCGTTCCGAAAGTATTGTCAACTCAGTAGGTACGATAATAACAGGGGTTCTGGTATACGTCGTATGCTTTAAGATATTGGTTCATAAAATATAGGAGTCAACAAAAGCATTAGGTAAGTTACCGTACTGATGATGATCAATTATTATGATGAGCCTTAATCCACACATGAAGATTATCAAACATCGAATGGAAAATTGGAGTTACCGCCTTTTTCAAGAATAATACATTGATGTTGAATTTTCTTTCAATACAACCAAAAAACTAGAATTTTAAAATTCAACGCTGAAAACATTGAGTATTTTTCGAAAAAGACAAGTTCAATTTTCGTTTAACTACTACATAGTTAAACATAAATTCACGTGTAACTCAAGGCCACGTTCCACTAAAGTGATGCTAGTTTTCCTGGCATTATTTACACACTATAATAGGTTGAATAGCTCACAAGAACGAAAAAATCAGGAGACAATTTGAACCGTGTCAACTATTAAAAAACCGAGTTTGAGAACATTACAACAATAGTCAATAAACAATAAAATTTTCACTAAACACCCTATAGAAAATTGCGGAAGGCATTTGCTATACTTTCTTATAATTAGCACAAAATTACAAATCTCCAGCGATTGATTGATTGATTGATTGAGTACTTTATTTATGTAGATTACAATATATACTGGCTTATACACTTGTATACAATAGCTTACAATACAGCAAAGTTATAGATGAATTTACATAATATAGACTAAGAAAATAATTATTGAACTGTATATTATATGAAAAAGCAATTTGTAATATAATAACTATAGATAATAATCATATTGTTATGCATCTACATAAATTGGCGGAGCTTTGGACATATCAATGTCCATTCTTTGGGAAGAATATTAAAAATATCCTCCCCACTAACTCTCTACCAATAGCGATGATAGAGAAGTTGACATTCAGGGAACCACCACAGACGAATTAATGTAATAGATTGGTTATTTTATGGTATCACTATCAACTTCCACGAACCTATTGTGCATTACAGTCCATCGGATTCAATAAATGGATTTCAGGATATTATTTGAGAAAATAAGATTTTTTTAATCTGAAATACTAGGTTACAGGATTTCAAGTTACAGTGATTTATCTGAAATATCCAAAGCTTTTGGTCATCAAATATAGTAGACATCAACTGATTTAACATTTCAAAAAGACTGGTTAGTGTTGAGTTGAGTTGATAATGGATATTTTGAGCCATTCTACAGATTTGAATTAGGAACTACGAGAGCATAAAACAAGCAATAAAATTGAGATAACGTTGATGAGAATTTTCACACCAACGTCTTTCAAGAGAGAGATTAACTTCAATAATTGAATTTCAGAAAATGCAATAAATTGATACTGAATACTAAAAGTGAGTCTAGCCAATCACTGCTCGCAAAGGTCAAATTTGTTTGCAGGTTGACAAGTCACTTTTTCTTACGGTAATTCACAACTGCACATTTTCAAAATAAAACAAGATGAGATTGAAAGTGAGACCGATTTAGAGGAATCTAATCAATCATTCATCTCTCAATGCATTGAATTCTAGTAACATGAATCAGTAAAAAGTCAGTAATTAATTTTTCTTTATAAACACGAAAATGAGTCAAGTTTAAGATAGGTACGGTATAACACTATCTAACCACTAATCATTGTATTAACTATATTCACTTAAGGACTACCCTAATGTGTTGTCAGAGACGAATAATCCAAACAGTATATTTACTCTATGGTATTGTTCACCTTCATACACTACTGTATTGTTTACTTGAATTCAGAGATTAAATATTATATTATTTGAACAGGTCATTTCAGAAACAACATAAGTCATTTTTTGGTCAAAATTGGTTTAATGCAGAATCTTATTCTTTGAAGGTAAATACAAAGTTCTCCTGAGAAACCACATAAGTCAGGCTTCTCGATATGGGTTAGATTACAAGCGTGATTCTCATGTCATTTCAGAAACAACATTAGTCACTGACTTGCGTTGTTTCTCTATGGAACAGCTGACGAAAAGCAAACACAGACGTTCGATATTTACTGCTGATTCACTGTGCTAGGTTATGTTCAATATTTTCTACAAGCAGTGATACTTTGAATCAAGTGTTTCAATACGTTTTCGAAAATTTCATTAATTTAATTATGGAGAATAATGAAGATATCGTTCCAAAAAATAAGCGGAAAATAGGTGTAGTGAATAAGTCATCTTATAAAAGTGAAACAATAAAAAAAGCGCGCATTGTTGGAGCTGCATACACAAACTATGCCGGGAAGGATATTCCTCAAAGAAAAACCAGGAGATGATTGCAAGTAAGTTAAAATAATTATTTATTTTTGTTTATTCAAGCTGAATAACACTAAAATGGATGAGGAATGACAAGATTTTCAAATTTGTACCATTCATTCCAAATTTAAACTGAAGCATCCAAATGCAATCATGTTATGCTAGGTCTATATTATTTTCTCACTCAACACTCAAAAAAGTTTTTATTCTCCAATCAGGGACATGTTTCATAAAACTTTAAAACCGTTTCTTGTAAACTTGTTTATTGAACGTTTTATTAGTATGTAATCGTTTTTTCTCTACCTATTTTTATTAGTCACTCTACCTAGGCAGCAAGTTCAATCCGGGAGTAGGGAAATGTATATTGATTCATATTGTTATGTGTAGATTCATATGACTAATGATTAATCAATTGACAATCTAAAATATTTATACGTTCATGACATACTGTTTGGAAACCTGTTTCTTTGTGTATTTTAGTTACCTATAGCAACTCTTTCTAATCCATTTTCTTCTGTTTTTCTGTTTTTCCAAGGTGCAGAAGAAAATGCTATGAAGTAATTGGTGAGGACGAACGACTACAGGTTTTCAGCAAGTTCATATCTCTAAACACCAAGAACGAACAGGATTGTTATCTGCAAACTTTGATGTCAACTACTGAGGTGAAACAAAGGAGGAGACGAAAGACCCCTGAAGAATCATCAAAACCAGAAAGAGGTGCTACATTCTTATACGAAATTTCTACACCAGATGGTAAGCATCAAGTTTGCAAATTAGCTTTCATGAACATTCATTCTGTGACGAGTGAGAGACTTCGAAGACTGGGTAATCTTTTGAAAGCAGGAAAACTCCCTCAGGATCAACGTGGACGAAATGTTTCAGGCAATGCCAAACCTGAAAGTGTTATCAACATGGTGAAAGAGCATATATCTTCCTATCCAACCAAAATAACTCACTATGGTAATACTGAGAATCACTTTCTCAATGAAAAACTCTCTGTTTATGATATGCATAAAGCCTTTCAAAAAAAGTATCCAGAAGTCAGTGTTAATTACAAATTCTATTTGAAAATATTCAAGACGCAATTTTCTCTAAGATTTGGATTACCACAAGTTGACACTTGCTGCACATGTGAAGAGTTGCAGGTGAAAATCAAGAGTAAGTACCTGAGTGACAATGTAAAGACTGCTGCAGCTGCAGAAAAAATGGTACATCTTCGTAGAGCCAAGAAGTTTTCGAAGAAGATCAAGGATATTAGACAAAAATGTCAAGAAGATGAAAAAATAGGTGGACTTTGTATAGATTACATGCAAAATCTACAACTCCCATGCATTCCAGTTCAAGAGACTTTTTACTTGAGACAGCTGACTGTCAGTGTTTTTTGTATTCATAACTTGAGGGACAATAGTGTAAATTTTTTTGTTTATCATGAAGGTATAGGTGCAAAGGGACCTGATGAGGTGTGCACCTTTCTATTGAAATATATTGAGTCCTCATGTGAAGATGTAGAAAATTTGCATTTGTTTTCCGATGGGTGTGGGGGGCAAAACAAAAACCACACCATTGTGAGATTATGTTCAGCACTTGTTGCATTGGACAGGTTCAAAAGTGTAGACCAATACTTCCCTGTTCGCGGCCACTCATTTCTGCCATGCGACAGGGATTTTTCTGTCTTAAGAGGAAAATCCGCAGAAGTGATAGAATTTTTACCTTACATGAATATAAAGATCTGATTTTGTCAGCTTCAAGAATGAATGAATTTTCTGTTGTATTGGTGGAAAACAATGAAATAGTTGATTTCAAGAACTGGTGGCCGAGATTTTATAAGAAAAAAATGTTGTCAGATGAAACAACTGGTCGCAATGTACCCAGAAATGAGAAAATTACATTCCAAATCAGCAAATTCATGCACATGAGTCACTGCAACGATGTGAAAGGGAAAGTAATTTGCAAAACTTTCATTGATGGTCTCCAGTTCCAGACCTTTTCATTAAGAAATTCAAATCCCTCACAACTATCTCTTCCTACTACCAGAGCCTATACAGATGGATTAATTCCCATCAATTCCAAGAAAATAGAGGACATTAAAAAATTGATGCCTTACATCAGGGATGATAGTGAAGAAATAAAAAGTTTCTATGAAAAAATTTTGACTTGGCCCACTGTGGACAAAGATGGACCAGAAGTGGAGCCAATGTAATAATTTATTTTATTATAATGAATATTTTATTATATAAGAAATATTTCTAATATTAAATGTATTTTTATACTTGACTGACAATTATTATTATTATCATTGTTCTCATCAATATAAACCTAAAAAATATATATATATATTGTTCTCAGGTCTTTCATTTCAGAAACACCATAAGTCAGTCAAATTAAAAGTGCCTGAAAAAATTCAAAATTATTTTTAAATGAGTTTTTCCTATACAACTCAGTTTTAGTGAGTTAGGAGTATACTTGATAATTTTTAAAAAATCATGACTAGTATGTATGAAGGATAAAACTGTTTTATTCGATTTCCCAAAAATGCTTTTTTTTGACTCATGTTGTTTCTGAAATGACCTGTTCATTTGGTGTATAACATAAATTAATTCCATTTGACTTTACTAAATGTGAAATTTATGTGGATATTGACCAATAAAATATTTTGAATTAAAATTTTAAATAAAAAACAGTAACTAAAATTATTTAAAAAAAAATTCATTGGCAATATATTTTCACTTCAATCGTTTTATGAACCCTAATTTTAAATGTTCTGTAGTTTGTTCCTGAACAAACCCGGCAACTGTGCACAAACCACGAAATGACATTGATAGAACCGGTTGGAAACAAGATTTATATAGAAAAATAATTATTGGTTCGATATGAAACATAAATGACACAAACTATTGTTACAAAAGAAATAAATTCATTTTCGCAGGACAACACGAATCAGTACTGCATTTTATTGAGCGCAATGTCACTATATTTCCGACGTCCTTCACCCATACTAAGACACTCGGCTTGGATGCAATGCAATATGCAAGTCAACATCTGATCAGATCAAACAATGAAATGTGGAAACAATCAGTTGACAAAGGGTGCATTTACGACAGCAGTTCGACGAAAGGTTTGGGGGATATTTCACATGTATCACCACTAAATGGTCAAGGTTCCCATGTGCCCTCAATAAACACTCAGGTATTAATCTTTCAACAATCGTATTTCTTTTCAGCTTCCTCGATATGGAAAATACTGTGCGCAGGTTAATTGCGTCATCTGCATATTATGAACAGCTCATTGTTCAAACCAGACGATTTGATTATTCAAATTGTACAACTGTTTTCAAGTACTGTACAAGTTCACGATTGCATTGAACCAATACAGTTGACATTCTACGTTGAAAAATGTGGTTACATCACAGATTACGTTTGTCCTAAAGCACCGATACATTGGAGATCTAAGAAAAATCTCAAAAGTATTATAATATTGCTTTTCTAAGTCTATAATCTATATGAATGGTTATATTCCTTCACAAGGTACAAGCATAGAGAAACAATAGCATAACTTGCGCTATTGTTTCTCTATGGTATACGCATTCACCAGGTACTTTCAAATCAATCAAATCGATTATTGCACAAAAAATATATGGTACAAATAATCTTTTTTGATTTATTGCACACCATGTTCGTGTTAGAAACCTTCTTACTGCATGTCACTTGATGATGACAGATTTCTGAATTGCAGCTGGATGCATGCCTATCCATTTTAAACCCCCTGTCAATGGCTTAGGAGCAATTCCTGTTGCTGATAAGACCACTGGGATGGTAATAATAAGACCTTTGAAGGTAATAATAAAGGTATAGCCTGAATCGTTCTACTCTTTATTAGAATACTTTTGACCTGAATAATAAAAAAGAAATGTATTTCTTCATTGAACCCAAAAAATATTTAAAACTTAAACTTGAAAGAATGTAGAATTCACAGAGTTGAACTTGATCAAAAATAAGTACAGTGAGTAAATTTATTTGTTTATTCAATAGAATGATAATGTGTATTGAGTACGTTATCAAACATACTTTGTTATTTATATTCATAAAATATAGACAATTCATAGAACAAATTTTCAAACCAGAAAAACATATTCAACAATTTATTCATAAATAAAAATCAAACTAAAGTTTTTTAATAGTTGGTGACTTGTCCCAATTTATGAAAAAGCAACTAGTGACCTGATAAAATTCAATACGAAAAGCATGATAAAGCAATCGCCCTCACCGCCTCACCTCATTACCGATCACCTCGAGCCGGTTTTTCAACTATTGCCACAAATCGTTACCACATACAGTTATACTGATCAGTGCTCCCAATTAATTAAAAATCGATGCAAGTAAAAAGAAAAGAAGTGTCATTTATTTTATTCAGCAAAAATAATTATTCCGAATCATCAACTATCTCAACATTTTAATAGGAGTACAGTATAATCTTCATTCGTGAATTGTATAGGCCTACTTGATTTTTAGTTTTGATTTGATTTGCAAGAATGATCTAAAATAATCAAACCAATGGCCAAAAGTATCATATTATTGGTAGAGAAAAATAATTGGACCTGATTCGCAAATACAGATTTCTAAGATAGTCTGGAAATAATCATCATTAGAATAGTGTAAGGTAGAAAAAAAAACAATATTGAAAAG
Organism: Nilaparvata lugens; assembly: GCF_014356525.2. NCBI lineage: Eukaryota > Metazoa > Arthropoda > Insecta > Hemiptera > Delphacidae > Nilaparvata > Nilaparvata lugens. The sequence goes on from NC_052508.1 coordinate 4,006,834, forward strand.
CAGATAAATAAAAGTACGAATATCGAGATATTGAACTTTCTTCAATTTCGTTATACCGTACATTCACGTCGTACACTACTACATTTTTCTATTAAATATTATTATCCAACACGACTGAATATCGATAATAATTCGTCTGTGAGCTGACAATTCACATTTTTAGTATGACTTGCTAATAATTTTGAAGTAAGCTTAATTAATGGACTAATTTTAAGTAATTTGAAATTAACGTATAATACAACCTGCTGTGACTCAAACTCAATATGCTGACAGAAAACTGATAGAATTGATAAAGATTTCATGAATGTTTGAACGACTGCACAAAATTACTAGTGTGTATATAGGAGTTCGGTTTAAAATCAAGTGCCAAAAAATAATTTCAATATTTATCATTGGTTCACAATAGGCTCACTACAGCCATAGAAAAAACACATAAATACTAATAAGAAATATAGTACTAATTTCTCTATTGTTGTTTTATGCTTCAACTGAGCTGGATGCACTTTTCATGGTGCATATGCATTTAACGCATCACTGATGGATTATTATAATCAGATGGAAGATGGCATGAAGAGGAAAGGCTACGAAGAAAGATGAGGCCTCGTTGAAACGAAACAAATCAATCAGCATGAATAAGGTTGAAGATAGAGAGAGGCCAGGCCAAGGGAATGCTCACTCAATGAGACGTCTGCACCTCAGAACTTGATTAGAGGATACCAATTGTACAGTTAATGATACAATAACCACATACCTAGGTTAAACATCAGGCTGAATCAGACTCCACTATTAAATGATGCTTATAATACGGCCATTGAATTAAATCTTACTGTGTTGAGATTTTTAAATGGAAGGCAGGACTCAAGTTATAAAAAGATCAAGGTTCTATATCGAGTTCTATAAAGTGAGATTTCAGCTGACAGGAATTGTTTTATTTTATTTATTCAGTCATGTACAATGACTTATGCCCAAAACTGTCCATTCTCAAATTTATACTACAGTATGGATGATATCTCATTGGTGATTGAAGAAAAACGCATTGCATTAGGCTTGAGTTGGCCAAAAGTTGTTAAGCAGGAAATGCCAGCCACCCGAAAAGTGATGTTTGTTAATTACTGGGTGTAGTTAGACTCTAAACTTTTTTTTAGTTTACAGATAAACTTAGACTGATATGGAATATCATATCTTATAATAAAGGCTAATTGGTTCTTACAATTCAATTCATCACTTGAGATCTAAATGTAAGGTTGATGAATGAATGTAGAGAGAAAACAATAATTCTAAATTTGAAGTGTGTAGAGTGCTAGACTCAAGTACCTACATATAGTATTTTAAATCGACATACCGTAATCATGGAGTGCTTCAATGAAATATACACTACTACGACGTTCATTATCTCTTATCAATTCTTCAACGTTTACTATATTATAGTTCACGAAATTTTCTAATAAAATGGGACATTTTTATGTCAATACCACGTGACTTTAGCGTTCAGTCCGCTATCACATTAACAAAACAGAGCTTCAAAATTATTTGAAATTCTGCCATAGATTGACGAATTTTTGTAATATATGAATTAAGTTACTTTTTTTTTTTTTTGAAATGATATCAGAGTGTATAGAATTTACTAATTCATTCAGTTATGCATTCACAAAAATTTACGGCAATTTAGGCTACTTATTGATTCTACTCCTTTATTAATTGGAAACTAAAGAAAAATGACACATATTATGTTTGATTATAAATTGTTGATCATAATCACAGAAAGTTTTTATAGTTTTTGATTAATATTATAGTAGGAAAAATACATTGTTAAGTTATAAGAGTATCATAATTTATTTTTTCAAACTACCAGACATAATATTCTTTGCTTTTCAAGAAATCAATAGAATTTGACATGCACGCTCCTTATAATTTAGGATTTCAAGTAATTGTCAAATTTAATAAAGTTGAAATTTATCAACTTTTTCAATTTTTCTAGAGCTGTTTTCAATTAAAAGAGGAGAACTATAGAATATTCTACTTAAGTACACTATTCAAAATTTAGTCTACCCTAAAAAAATTCGACCTTGTCACAATCGAATAACAACAATGAAAAGTAAATAAGATATTCTGAATGACTAAAGTTATTGTTTAAGACTTGACTTAATCAATACTTTCCATTAGGTGATTTTTTTTTTATTGAAGTAACTTAATCATTCGTCAAGATCTGCATTGAAAAATAATAAAGTCGAGGTGAGCTGGATTATTGACATAGTAGGTAGATTCAGAGTTTAAAAAATGTTAATGAACTTGGATGACTTTGAAGGTAATAATAAAGGTATAGCCTGAATCGTTTTACTCTTTATTAGAATACTTTTGACCTGAATAATAAAAAAGAGATGTATTTATTCATTGAACCCAAAAAATAATCAAAACTTGAATAGAAAACAAATATTGAATTCAAGCTCATTTTAAAACAATATTCAGTTAATTTTTATACTGCTTTAACTTATTTTTCAATTATAATTATTATTTGTTCATTTTTTTAAATTACTACAATATATTTTTTATTTAAAAATTGAGAATTATACTATTGCTGCTAATTTCCATAGAAAAAACAAAACCGGAGGTGGAGTTACTATTTTACACTCAATACATAAACTCTAGTAAATTAATTCAAGTAGCCAAATTGAAAGAAGTTTGTGACGAGGAAATATTTGAATGTTGTGGTGTAATTATTGTAAAAAACGGTAAGCACAGTTTTATATTAATAAATATATACAGACCACCCTATCGAACTAATTTCCTACAATTCATGGAAATTTTTGAAAATACTTTATGCATGGTCAAAAACTCATACTTTAATCACCAAATTGTCTTATGTGGCGACCTCAATATTGACAACCTTGTAGATAGCTCTGAAAAGGATATTCTCTCTGACATAATTGGATCTTATAACCTGCATGTGACTTTCGAGCAGCACACTAGAGTGGACCACAGAACATACCGTCACAGCCAACTTGACTATTTTATAACTGATATAGGCTACCTAATCAACACCACAGAACAGAAGTACTGCCTCCACTCCTCTCTGACCACAATATTATAATACTCAACTTGAATTTAAAGTCTCTTAGTATCTTGAACAGAAGAACCGAAAAAATAAGTTTTACCAAACCGTATCAAGACCTGTTTAAATCATTAGTCTCAAACCAGGGTTGGAATTCTTGCCATATTTACGATGCAAGTGAAAGCTTTGAGCTCTTTTACAACAATTTTCTACATATATTTGAAGTCTGCTTCCCTAAGATGATCTACAGAGAAAGGAAGGACTCACTCAATGTTGGATGGATGAAGAGTGAAATTGTTGAAGCAAGAGATGAGTTGAAAGAATTATACTGGCGTACACACAGGTACGGAGGACAAAATCTAGAAAATGAGTACAAAGAAGCTAAAAAGCAATTCTTCTACCTGTGTAAAACAACCAAAAGAAAATTCTACAAAAATAAAATAGAGAAATCAAAAAATGTAAGTAAGGCTTCATGGAATGTTGTGAAAAGCTTAACAAATGATGATATAAAAATCCGCTACAATATATGCTTGAAACAAGATGAGAAGGTTATAACCGATCCTGGTTTGGTGGCAAATATTTGCAATAACTATTTCATATCCGAAATTCGAAAGTTAACAGGCACCACAATTGAACCTGTCCATAAGAAAAATGAGAAAGACCAAGTAGGCAATTATCGACTCATTGCAGTTCAAAGTGTTTTTTCTAAAGTATACGAAATTGCTTTTCTTAGGAGACTTATACCCTACCTAGAAAAAATAAAATTGTTCAATGAATACCAATACGGCTTTAGAAAAAACAGAAGCACAACCGACGCCATCTTTGATCTGATAACTAAGATATATGAGAATCTTGATGAAATTGGAGAACAAATTTGTATATTTTATGATATGACGAAAGCCTTTGACCTTCTCTCTCATAACATACTCCTGCATAAATTGTCAAACCTAGGAATAAATAATAAACCATGGAGATGGATTGCCACTCACCTGAAGAACAGAACCCAGATTGTAAATATAAGATACTCATCAGTACAAGATGGAATGACTAAATGCTATAAATCATCCGTTTCACAGCCAATATAAACTGGAGTCCCTCAAGGCTCGAATCTGGGCCCGGTATTGTTCTCACTGTACATAAACGACAAGCCTGATGATATACCAACGGGAAAAGTGTGGCTGTTCGCAGATGACATCAGTCACCTAATACAGGAAGACAATATGAAAAGCCTCCATATCAGAGCTCAGGAGGGATTAAAAGATGTGAGTGATTGGTGCCATGCTAATAGTCTAATACTAAACAAAGTGAAAACTAGAGCCCTGCAGTTCTATAACCGAAATAAGCATGATTCAACACCTCTTCTCAGACTTGAGGGATCTAGTGTAAAGGTCGATGAAAATATAAAATATCTAGGAGTTACTATCAGCAACAGCTTGAAGTGGCAGACTCCCATTGACCTTATTTCAAAAAAACTTACTGCAGTTTGTTACATGATGAGCCGATTGCGAAGCTTACTCGACACCGAAATACTAATGAAGGTGTACTATGGCTGCTTCCAGAGCATAATGAATTATGGCATAACATTCTGGGAGAGCAGCCATAGCGCAATACGAGTGCTTCTCCTGCAGAAGAGGATTGTTAGAATTATATGCAATGAAAACTACCTGGCACATTGCAAACCTTTGTTTATTGAGACCGGAATACTAACACTCCCAGTCCTCCTTATCTTTGAATCAGCTCTGATGGTTAAAAGAAGACCCGACTATTTCCAACGGAACCAACATATACATCAATACAACACAAGACGACATAATGACACCCATATACTGGCAGTGAGAACTGGACTGGCGCAAAAGGAGCCCAGATACTTATGCAGCAGGATTTACAACCATCTCCCAGAAGAAATAAAAAATATTGAAAGCATAGGCGCCTTCAAGGACTTACTGAAGAGACACCTACAACAAAGGCCATACTATAGCCTGCAGGAATTCTATGATGACAGTATGTTCCGCAGGGCCAACAAATGACGACCACGGCGCTGTCGCGCTACTAGTAGGCAAGTATCTACAAGTATCAAGTATCATATTTTTGACTTTGCAAGTTAATGAAAAATTGTTACAAAATACTTTATTTGTTCAGCTTAACTACGTTAGAATGGCATTATAATTATTGTAATCCAGGTAGTGTGAGAGTAAGTGTTCAAAATTGATTATATTTTACAGTTCACTGGAAACATCAATAATGATTGAACTTTCATTAATATTTTTTGTAAATTAAAAATAATAAGAATTTATGCATATTTTCTAGTATTACGAGCTACAGGATAATATACTGAGAGATGATGTATTTTACAAGTTATAAAGAGAGTGGCAAATATTATTTTAGTTAGCATAGACTACAATACTGTATAAATACAGTTTGCCATTGGAACTTTTTTATGCCAACATTGAGATTCCTTCTGTTTAAATTTTATAATGGAACTGATATCATGAGATTATAAGTAGAATCGCTCAAGTTTACTTGGTGAAGCATTATTTTCATCATCTTCACTGAACCTTTTTCATTTCCCAACATTGTTTTGGAACTAGAAAAATTAAGTTTTGGATAATCCAATTTCCATATCCTATTATTTTCAGAAGCTGATGAAATTCTCACGACAATAGTAGATGACATACGGTAAATACTTTTCGAGGCAGAAAAGTCCTTAACCGTGAAAACCTTGTTTAAATTCTAGTTGAATGCAGAGATCCAATCAGAGAAAGGAAATGATAGTATTGTCTTGAATCAGTATCGAAATATAGACTTAATGACGGTTAAATATTTCATTAAATGTTATATTTAAATGATTCACAGAGAATATTTTGAGTTTGAATTATTGGAAGTCAGATCCAATAAATTAGATAAGAAAATACAATAAAATCCAATTTTTTCTCCTTCATATCTATCTAGATCAGTGATTCCCAATAGTGGGTGGTCCAAAAAAGCTCTGGGAGTGGTCTGCGAGGAGTCAAAGGAAAGAAAAATCGATGTTTCAAGGATTTTATTGGTATTTTTTTGACCGAACGTAGTGAGGTCTATGTTTCAACTCGATTTGCTTTTGTCTGTCTGTATGTAACGCGATTACGGCCAAACGCGTTGATAGAATTCGATGAGATTTGGCAGAAATATTCCTTTCTCAACCTGCGCGTCGATGTATACACAAGGATTTTTTAAATTTCGCATTTTAAGGATAATATGAAAATGAAACGAATTCCTTCATACTTCTGATATCACTATATATCATCTATTTTAAAGATAGGATCAATCAGTCTTTAGAATAATTTATAATAAATCAGCTGACAAGTGGATTATTCATTGCATGCATTACACAGATGTCTGGCCGTGTCTATTTCTATAAGGTAGAGTCTCAATATTTTTTTATGATGCGTGCCCATCAGTATCAATATGCTCACATTTTTAAAACAAATTTAATAGGTGATTGAAAATGAAATAAGAATGATTGATTGAACTGAATAATGCTAAAGAAATTATAATATTCTTGATTGAAAAAATTAATTTCAAAATAGTTGAGAAATATTTTTATCAGATGGAAAGATTATCACGGAACTGGATAAATTATCATATGTGAATTGTGATACAACTGAATCAACTAGAACAGGTGACATCAGATCCACAAGCATGAGAAAACTGCGTGAGGTCTACTGTTCACAGAACTACTAGTATTATAATAGCTGTGGGGAAATATTATGTTTTTTACTCCGTGCTATAGCATAGACTAGGATAATGTAGGACTCAATTTATCTCGGAATTGAAAATTAGATGGAACCTATGAATCATCCTGTGTTCAATTATGTCGGATCATCAACTTACTTCATTATGCAATCTAGAGGTTTTACAAAACCCTGATTCCACACAGTAGTCTGTAATTCAAATACGTCCTCGAAATCCTACTTAAAAGTGACATCATAACGATCTATTATGAATAAGCTTTATACATTTGACACAAATAGAAACGGAAGCTATTTTTAGATATTCCTCCAAGTTCCATTTTATGTTTTCTCCTACTTTTCCTTTGAAGTCTTCTGAATTCATCACGATCCAATTCAGGATTATGGAGAGAAACATCTTGAAATTGGAAAATAATCTGCATCTCAATATGAACAAACTTCTCTGATGCTTGAATTTGGGTTCTCAAATTAGGTATGAATGTTTGAAAAATAAAGTTTCTTTTCCTTGGATTTCTGCATTTCCTTCTTCAACTCGATGCTTTTCTGCTAATCTTGCGAATCAAAATAAAATGAATAATCTGTTTTCAGAAGTTCAAGTCAATCAAGACGATAAAAGCAAGTTTGTAATCAGAAGAACATTTTTTGGCTGATCAATTCAACTTCAGAATTACAGCTAGAAGAAGCACATTCTGTTTAGAGGCCCGTGGATCCATTATTGCAAGGGGTCATGTCTATATGTGGCTAAAAAAGCTGAAATCAATCATGCGGATAAAGTAAGTTTATGATCAGGAGAAATCTAATAAAACCAATCCTGGTTGATTGTTTTTGAACAATTTATCTTCAGAATTATGCATTAAAGAGCACATTTTTTTGGAGGCCCATATTTATGTGGGGCAATGTTATTTGCGTCTACTTATGGCTCCAAAGTTTGGTCTTCCAAACCCTTTCCAGTGAATCAGAACAGTTATATAGTAGTCTTCTCCACCATAATAATCTTCCAAATTTATCGTCGCCATGAACCACAAAATTCTAAGAGGTGATTGACACTGAGTCTCTTTTAGCAGCTTGTGATTCTTGTGTCAGTCAATTTCATGATTGCTGGTACATAAAACAAGATCACAGAATCATGCATATATTGCTAGAAGTTTAGTATACAATTTTGTGGAATATCGCATTTTAATACAATAAGATTCTAATAATTTGATTGTATGGTGAGAATTGTTTCTCAAGAATAAGATTTTTTAATGCGTCCTTGACATTTCCCATTTTCGTTCTCCCTCGTCATGACAAAATTTAGGGTACCTACTCATTATTATCATCAACTAACTGTGAATACTGTGAAATATTTGGACTAGGGAAGGAATAATTGAGATTTATTAGGACAATAATGAATCAAAATATACATTTTTCTAATAATAACACTGAAAATTTATTAATGTCGAATAAAATACAGAGATGCAATAATTAAAGATGTTGATGAAATTAGTTAATCATTTAGTTGCATCTTAGACGACTAGCTCTTTCCTTCCGATGTGCCTTCAACATTGAAATTGTTTTCAGCATATTGTTACGTTTACAAATCTAGATTCAATTCTTATCAAAATATACTTATGTTAATATTTATTTACAACAATATCATATAAAAAGTACATCAATATGTAAGCGAAGGATATGTTCAGATAGGTATGAATAATTAGGCTTACTGATCTACCATTCTAACTCCACAAAGTTTTTTGAACTTCATTCCAATAAAGAAAATTAATAGACTATATTTTGAATCCATTTCAGTTTTATAATACTCCATAATAGACCGTTCATTAATTACCAACAAGGAGATGTTCGATGGTTATATTCTCACTACTACTATAATAGTTTAGAAATATAGTAAAACCGCTATTGAAGCATTTTCTACAAGAAAAGTAGAATAAATAATTATTACAACATAAAATTATTTTAAAACTTGAGTAGCGTTTGAAATAGTCTGCTTATATTGTACATAGAAATGAGATATGAAGATATGAAATGAATGTGAATACAGCAAATAATCGATGTTTTAAATTCACTTAAGCATTTTGATTCGAATACAAATTTTCTAAAGTTGCCAGTCATTATTTATGAGTATGGAATAAGTGTAAAACCTAGCAGTCTTGGAAATATCAGTGATCACACTGGATTAATTTATTTACAATTTTTACAATGATTCATGAAGTATTACTATATGAATGAATCAAACTAATAATAGATGGAGTGATGATTGAACTCTAGACTGAATAAATTATTCGTATTTTATGAATATGATGAAAGAGTGTAGAATGAACAGAACAGTCAAGTGAAATTAGTTAAAGTTTTTGAATAAAGAAATTCTTCTTTGTCACAAATACTACAAATTGAGATCAACATTTTGTTGGTTTACATTGATAACTCGTGCTTTTTTATCAGTTTCATTATCATGACAGAATTTGGTAGAATATTTATCGTTTCAATATTCTTATAGAGAACTGTGTATTCAATATTCAAATTTTATATATTCGTTTTTAAAATGGTTATATTTTTGAGAATGTCGTGTGACAAAGCTAAGAATAGAAAATAATATTACGGTAGAACTTTATTCTTGATGGTTTTCACAAATAGATTTCAATAGTCAGTCGAAATCATTTACTAGCTTGATTGGTCAAACAATTTAGTTGATTGAATTATTCAAACATTACCTATTGTGTTCAATTTTATCGAATGAAGATTACAATCGCATTCATAAATATTACATTTATATGAATGAAATATAAAGTTTTATAAGATCAAGTTTCATTATAGATTGAGAAAGTAACTTTTAAATTTCCACATCAGAGATAAAAAAAATTGCTTGTCTGTAACTCAAGCTACAGTACTGTGATGGACTGTGAGTAGGTAGGCTACTGTGATGTATGAGAAGAGATTGTTTGAATATGATTCTATAGCAAGTGTATGAAAGAATTAGAATTGTCAGAAATAAATTCGACAAAAATTAGGGATGCGTTCATACAATTTTTTTAAAAGTCTTTTTCTTGGACACTTATTGAAATAATTACATCTAAAGTGTGTAAATAATTTGACTTTAGTGCGAACATTTATAATATTCAACGATGAAACTCATTCATGAATTCTCAATTCTAATGAATGAGTGAGTACATTTTTCAGAGTGTTTCTCTCTCCTAAATTGTGTTTTTTTTTATTATTGGTTCGATTTTTTCCTTTTATAATAAAATCTATGGTTTTACCATAACACACAGAACAGAACACTGACAATTAAAATAGTCACATAATGTGTACCACTATCGACCATCGTTCAAGGATATCCAAGTTATTGTTGGGAATTCTACAGGCTCCAACGACATTCATTATTTCCAATAATCATATTAAACTATCATGTACGGTACCGAACTTCTCAGTACACTAGCATAAATTTCAGTATCTTTTGAAATGTGATACAAGTACACAACATTGGCAGTGAATATAAATATCAAGAGAATATACAGTTGAATTATGCATGCAAGAGCTTACAAACAGGTACAGGTACAGTTGAAAAATTTCGATGAATGCGATCTTACGCCTATAATTGACAGATCACATGACTTATGGGGAAATCCTTCATATTACATCGACATCTTATAAAGTACCTATTCACAAAGAACTTAATTTCAGTTTATAAATAAAAAGAGCTAAGCGGAGAGTTCTTTTCAATAGTTTAAATTTAAATTTGCACAGTCAATAAAGATTCACTATTTTCTGTAGAATGATGGGTATTGTGATGTATAGACAATATATGTTGGTGTATTACATATCAAGTTGTAATGTTATTCAGTGATTTAGTTAATATATGATAGGCCTACACATAGAGTAAAATTCACACAGTCTAAACTATTAAGTGGTTTCATCAACCATCAATCAGGTGAGAGCCAGATTTACAACATCAAGCAGAAGTTTAGCATTAAAGGATAGAGTTCTATTGCATATTTGTGATATTCAAATTTAAATATTGTTCCACATCTTGACATAAAAATGTTGAATTTACAAATACATACTTTGGATAATTCACTATTGAACATTCATTTTCTGAAGTATAATTGGACATTAATTTTTATTTTCAGAAGATTCAATTTCATATGCTTGCTCCCTTTATTTGAGAAAAGCGACGACAGGATAGATATCAAGTAGAGCTTCTACATTTCTAAAATAGGCTACATATTTTCAAAGTCTTTTTAGTGTAGTGTTCAAGTATATTGAACTTATTCTATTCATTATACAGAAATTTCAGGTAACCTCCTCCACCTTTGACATGGCTGCATTAAAATCGAAACATCCATTTATGACTAATTATAACTATAATGATCAAAGACAAAATTATCCATTAGTTTATTATTACGGTATCATAGTTATCAGCATTCATTTCATCCAGATCCAATTAAATTCACCACTCATTTATTTTCTCCCACACCAATGTGTAAGGTAATATTTGTTTCACTTATATCCAGGTGCTCTTCAATGACCTCTTCTGTTTATGCTACAACAACCATCAAGAAAGCCCAGTACTTGAACAGGAAATACTACGGTACATCATTTTCAATAGTTTGAATTTTGAGATCAGTTTTTGGACCAACAAAACCAGATAATATAATAACTTTGCTGGACTATAAAAATGACTAGACGTTGAAGTTCTGCATCTTCTAAGATTTTTAAATGTTTTCACTTCAATAAGACTGATATAAGGATAATTTGTAGTAGATTCATTATTTGAAATAATATATTAACAACACCAATATTACTATTCTAATCATTCTAAAGGGACTAGTATGGATTAGAATATAATAATACAAAGATTCCTATAACAAATATGTAAATATTATTTACAATACAGTATCAATGACTTTATATCCTGAACAGGTAAAACATGATATCCAATAAGCTGTACATTGCGTTGAGTTGATGTGACAGAGTAAAATCTTTATTATGGCCATTTAAAAGTCATTATGGTGCCTCGATAATTACGGTACTTGATGAAGTTCACATTCTCGTTTTTATAGCAAATAAGCTTCATTGATGGTGGAAAATAATGTTTTTGAATTAGCCAAACTTTCTAACAAACAACTCAATATGTGACTATTATCAAAGGTTCTATTTAGGTCGCAAATAATCTTTGAATTTATTATGTCAAGAGTTCTCAAGCACTAAGAAAATATATGCTATTTGTAATTAAAATAGAAATGATAAATAGCAAATAATTTGATTAAATAAATATTATCGTCTACATTTTCAATTATTATTAATGTTATATTCACATAAAATGAGAAGTAAAACGTTAACTACTATAGTTGAATGATTCTTATAAAAATATTCTCACAGCCTTGGTTTGAAACAAATTCATATTTACATTAAGCGCTCATTTTGTAACGTTTTTTTTTTAAATAAAAGTTTACAGTAGGCCTGTTTCCGTGGTAAAATACTTGCCAGTTTCGTAATCTACAAGATAGGTACATTCTGAAAAGGATTATGATGTAATAGTCGCACACTATTATTGCATTTTCAAATGAATTGACAATAATCATGAGTCCAGTAATTCTAGCTGCTATCATGGGTCCTAGAGTAAGAATTATTACTGTTATGATTCATCAGAAATTCAATGGTGCTATAGGCGAGATTCTAAAAGATAATCTACAATATTTACTATTTTATTAGTTGAACGATCAGTCAGTCTAATGTGTGGAAGCATGAAATTGAGCTTAAATTTATGAAATTTTGGACATTTTATGTACTGTATTTAAAATCAAGCCATCCAGTTAAACATTAACATAACAGGAATTTAGGGTTACTTCAATATTATGATTTCATTTGTAGAAAGTTGAAAATGAATAGATGCATGTTCAATTCTTTTTATCGAATTTCTCACTGTAGTTTTATATTGTAATACGACCTCTTCTCTTGTATAGAATTTTCGGCCCTTAAATCATTCATAGTACGATAGGAATTAAAAGTGTAAATATTAGATTTTTACAAACTGGATGTTTTTTGAACTAAAATATATGAAGTTTTCAACTACTGTATAAGACAAGTAAGTTACTTGAAACTACTCCACTTATTGGAGATTGGAGAATTACAAAATGAATAATTACATGGTGAAATATATGTTCATGGAGTAAATACACAAATGCATGACTATTATGAAATGTAGTGGAAATTGATCCAGTATCATGTGAAAAGCTTCTGATCGATTTGTAAAAAAATAATAACTGTTTACCATTCAGTATTTTAGAAGTCTCCATGAAAATTTATGAATTATGTAATGGCGGAGACTTCTCTTATGATAGGATGATATAATAATTATATGTCATGTCATTATCCATATATATTCATCAAAATAAACTATTACGGCCGAAAGCATGCCTGGAGCAAAATTACGGTTAATTATGTGTCAGAACAGCCGAATATCCAACTTCCGTCGTGTTTAGAGAAACAGTGGAAATCGTTTTGGTAAAACTATTTTCCAAACTTCAGCATGTGATATTTACAGTGAATATATTTTGGAACCAATAATGGCATTCCAAAAGCAATTATTTATCTTTCTTTGATTAATTGAAAAAATAATCTTTCTTGTTATTTAATCTTTATTTAATAGAACGGCACTCATATTCTTGCCATACAGTAGGCAGTATTTACCGTACAATATTAAATATTTTGGACAAGAGATAATTAATAGGCTAATCCTCGTTGAGAGAGTTCATCTCTTCAATTTGTCATGATTTTGTAATTTGATCTCATTTGAGCTCCATCACTTGATATAATGAAGATTTTTGAAGATGCTGTATTTCCAATTTGTTTTACATTCAGAGGTGGAAATATTCAGTTCTCTACAGGATTAGCATTCAAATTCAAGTTATTAATTTCACAATCAACTGGACAACCATCATCAATTGATACTGATTACAATACATTTAGTAGTGGTTTTATAATAGTTGATATTACAATAATTATCTTATAAGATTTTATGATAAAAACACGTATATATTATTACAAAGATTCCAACATTACTTCTGAGTTGGTTGAACATACTGTATATACGGATTATATGCAATAATTTGGAACTGTAATTAATGATAATAGTACAAGAACACCAATTACATGAAAATAATTAGGCTGTCAAGCTATTTTTGACAATTATCAATATAGAAGAGGAACTTATACTATTTTGAACTTATTTGTAAAATCAGTGCTTATCAATAATTTACATGTGTCTCTTGAGAGTCGATCGTTGCTTCGGTTGGGAGTGTAGTGTTGGTTCCTGTCCAGTTGCTTAGGCAGCCATCTTCTTTTTCAGTCCGCCAAGCTGCTCCACCAAACTCTCCTCACTCGGAATGTAGGATCTCTTTTGGAGCGGGGAAGCTCTATGCGGCTCATCGTCATCCTACAACAAAGAAAATCAGGGAAAAAGTTAATCTCACACAATTGAAACAATTGCTTTTTTCCATCTCCAAAGCGTGATGGTCTTCAACCATTGAATAGTATTGTTGCTGTTATTGGGGATTTCGGGTTGCTGCTATTTTAAACTATGCAACTATCTATCAGAAATAATGAAGTAGACTGAAATGTAATTTTCTCTGTTCTTCGATACTAATCAATTGACTTTTTCAATGACTGGTTGAAGTTGTCAACCACAAGATAATTCTGTAACGTATTTTGTTAATCTCCTCCGTGCATTTGTTGGAGTTTCTGAGCTTTCCAACTACCAACTGGAGTTTCTCTACAAAAGTGATCTCCAAAAACGTAATTTTCCAGGAGAAGCAAAAAACGATTATGACACCCCAGAAGTGAAATGATCTGATGGTAGAGATTAACTTGATAATGGAAATAGTCATGTTTGTCATACTGAATCGAACAAGGAAGAAGTACATTTTTGAGAATCATTTGGAAAAAGTATACGTTTTGTTGAGAATCATTCAGTATTTTTTTAGAAAAATTAGTCATTTTTGTGACACATCGCTATTTTCAACATGATTTTTCATATGTAAATCGTCAGTTATGTGAGAAACCAATTGAAAATTCGGATTTGCCGTCAATTTCTATCTAAATTTGAGAAAGGAACAGTTTTGGGCTTTAAGCCTTTCTTACCCAATCATTCATAGTTGAGAATGAATAAATCGTATGCATCAATGTATAAATAGATAAATAAAAAATCTATAGATATAGATGTATAGCTCAAAAACGATAATTTCGAAGATATAGTCACTTTTGTAAAGAAACTCGTTCTGTTTCTGCAATGAAGTATTCTGTTAGCATTCTAATGTTCTGTTCCACAGTATGAGCTTCGTCAAGTTCTGATATTATCCTTTTCAGTGTGTTCAGCGTCTTACGAAACTTTGAAACCAATTTCCATCATCATCATCATCATCTTCACTTCAAGGATTGAGTTTATTTATTAACCTGTTCCGGTACTCATTTCTTTCTCAGCCTTCCTACGTCTCTTTTTCCAATATTATATAGTTTTTATCATCATTCAATTGCCCAACTTAGTAATTGAAGGTTAATAGGGCGGCGGAACGAATTAGCCAACTGTGCCTGATAAAAAATGATCTCAATTCATAATAATACTATGAGCTGCATGCTCTTGTATTTCATTTTTTTTTCAATTCAATTCATTAAAAACACACAAAGCAAGACAAAACAAAATTACAAAGATTTACGAAACAAATAAAACACAATAAAATGTTACAAATATAAAAAACCATGGGCTTAGTGTTTGGGTGTGTTGGAGAAGAGAAAAAAAAAGAGAGGAAGATACCTAGCCAACTATGGTTTCCCATGTAATAGGCAGGCAAAGAAGAGAAGAGAAGTAATGAGGAAAAAGGAAGGGAGAAATGGGGGGAAGGAAGAAAACAGAGGAATAGGTACTCAAAATAAAGGTACTCAAAAAAAAATGCTGGAGCAGAAATCTCGAGTCATATATCTAAATGGAAGAAGAAATTACTGTATGTCCAGTTTTTTATATCCAGTTTCATTTTTCCGCTGATCTTATTGTCCATGAGAAAGTGATTTGGAATGAGGTTTATTAAAAGTGATAATGAATAACTGACAATTCTTCAATTTTATGTCCGGGTTCTATAGTGGGCCATTTTGAGAAAAATCCTAGTTACTCATAAAACATTTATGCGCTTGAACGAGTGAAGTAATAAGGAAGGCATGATGTGATATAGCTTAAGGGGTGAACAAAGAAAATACTCTTCTATGATGTCATATTGTGAAAAGCTCTAGTGACGGCACAAAATATTCAATAATGAGGTAACATTTATTACTTTCTGAGCGCATTGTATGGATCGGAGAGTGTGGAATTTCAAATGAAAATGAGAGTGAGAATAGAAGGCTGAGGTAAGGGATTGGATTCATTCAATTTGCAGGAAATAGGGTTGAAGTGAGAGTGGAGGGGATGAGTGCTTGATTCATGAGCTAAGTTAGGGTTTCCCAGGGCCCAGCTGGCAGCGTGCCACAAACATGACCTTGTTCCCCTTGTTCCCCTTCCCACTCTTCCACTGTATAACTTACAAACCCCGGGCTGACTGGCTCCATTCCCCACCCCTCTTCCTAGAAGCCAATGACGTCAGCTACAGCACACCGCATGAATGAAGCCCCCACCACCAGACTAGCTCGCACTGTCTCATATCTTATTGATTTTTATATCTGCAGCATGGATATAGTCATGCACTACAATTGGGTCACTATACATAGTTGTTCTATTCAGTCAATGAGACGTCATCAGAGCAGTAATTAATTCGAATTTGACACAGATGACAATGGGTTCCATTTCAGTGTTCGTTTTTAACACAGAATGACGAAGCGTGGCTTTCAATTCAAAACGTTGTTGATTTTTCAGTGAACAAGAGTGAATAAGTCATCCTTGTACTGAAATGAGGACAATGTTCTTATGAAATAGATTGATAGCTCAGAGCAATAGTCTTTCTATCGATCTCCATTTGAAATCATTTATTAATTTTCAATTGTCATGAGAATACTAAAGCAGATTATGGATAGCTGATAAACTCAGCATTCTAATAAAGGCCCATAGTATTGAACAAATCTAACAAAGTTACTCTCAATGAAAAATACTGTCAATGATGTGAAAATTCTATTATCTGAGTGTTTGGATGTAACCAAGACTCACTTCACGACTCAAGTTTATTGAGAAAACTTTACCAGTATTCTACCTATAACCTACATAATCTATTCATTGCAAGCTACCCATTTTTTTCTTGGCTTTTCTACAACTTCTCTCCCATCAGGTCTGAAATGTTGAGCTTTTAGGGTATTGTTCCAGGATGCATTCTTTCAAAATAGCTACACAGTACCGTCTATTTGAACTAAGATATACAACACACAACCTGTTCATGTTTATTGAACTGGCATGTCAAGACATTATTCAAATTCAATGTTTACCTGGAGTCGCTCCTGCATATGAAGAAGTTGCTTGATAGTGTCATAGACAGAAGGCTTGTGCTGACTCCGGCTGACCAGCTGATGGAAGTTGGGAGCTCGCACCGGATTGGCTGGACGAGGCAGGACGACCTCCTTCTGACCAATGATCACATCCGGAGTCTGAGTGGTAGCTACGGTCTTCAGGGTCTTCTGGGCCTCAGTGCTCGACTGGATGCTGTTTTTGCCGCCTCTTTTCTTCTGATAGTTTCTTCCTCCCGACCTCTGTTCCCAGAACAAATCATCTATGTTGTTGTTTTTCTTTTTGTTGACCAGGTCCTTCAGTTCTCTCACGTCTTCATCCTCTTTCTTGAACTCGTTCGCACCTGAATAGCAATGGTTTGATTAGGATTGGGCGTTCATTCGGCATAAAACAAAAATTAGCTTCGGAAATCCCAAAAGATATCAGACTATCTATCTATAATTTAGGAACGATTTCCAAGTAGTAGTGTAAAGTGGTATATTAAGATTGATAAAAACAACATAAAAAATTTGTAGCACCGACTAGTTTCGACCATAGGTCGACCTATGTCTCTTTAACTAGTCGTTAAAATATTTTAAAGTTTCTAATAAAGGGTATTACAAGTTTTTATTAATTTGAATAAAGTAGCCCATTATAAGTGAAGTGATTTTATGGTATATTAAGAGTATCAAGAGCCCAGTCAGGTCTTGTATCAGTCAAGGTTTTGTATCAAGATCAGGTATCAGGTAATTATATCTTGAATGGTATTGATCAGGTATCACTTCTTATATGATTGAATCAGTAAAATCCCAATCTGATTGAGTGGTTAGTCTCAATTAGATGAAGTGATTATCATTCCATTCAGATAGATTGAATGAGTTCATTATTTCTTTTAAATCAAATAATGAGTCGTCATTTTATAGAGCATTGATATAAGGAAATGTTATCTTTATCATTGATTAACGACGAGGGAGAAATTTTGAAATTTGAGTGAGATAATTTATTTTTAATAAGTGAAAAGAATAAGAAAGTGATATTTTGACAAAAAGATTCACTTATGATCTACAAACAACTAGTTTTCTTTTAATGTTGAAATGTGAACTCAGTAGATATTTATGGCCTATACACAGACATAATGATGAATGATCTACATAATGCCATCTCATAATATTCTACATATTTCTCATAATGTATACCGGTACAGTAGGCTACACTTACTACATTACCACACACGAGAATAAGAAGACGCATTAACATTATTGAGAGCTTTCAGAAAGTTCATCGATATTAAAAAGTTCATTGTTTGTTCATCATTTTCTGTAGTGTTAAGTTTTTAGCTCAAATATTTCTAGTTTTATTAAAAATTTAGACTTTTTGAATAATTACTAAGTTACTGTTCCAGATTTTTTGATTTTAGACTATAATAGTACCTATTCGATTCAAAATTTACTCGTTTATCTTAGTATTGAAGAGCGTAAATTGTATTTTGAAAAGTGAAAGTGACATAAATCACTTTAAAATTACCTTATAAATTGGGAATGGGACAGTTTTGGGTATGAGCCTGTTGTGCCTTTCCTCATGTTAAGTATCTGTACACAGTGTTATAAATAAATAAATAAATATTGATATCATCCTCTTCCAACTCATAAGTTCTCCAATATTCGAAAATGATAAATATATTTTACAAAACTTCTGTACTTGAAGATTTTTCAATACTATTATTATGATTCATTTCACTTATATAACTAAGAATTGGTACCAATTTATAATTTCTATAATGGAGAAATATGGATTCCCATTTCTACATGGATAGGTATTGATTTTTATTATTTTGCTATCCTCAATCTCATGCCACTCAATAATTAATCATTCAAACGAAACCTGATTATCAATCTACAGGAATTAAATATTGAAGCTTGAGATCAATCAGCTTCTAATTTCGCTTTAGAGAACGGTGAACACATGTAGATTTCCGTGGAGTGGATCACATGATGAGTCTAAACCATTTCTAACTAAGTCTAATCTGATGTGTAATTTTGTTTACTCACTCATTGCTGAACGAACTGGTTCTCCATACACCCAGGAACCATCGTCTTCTTCTTCCCTAGACAGGTAGGGGTAGAGCGGTCTGGCCTGATACTTCTGCTGGTCATTGTACATCTGGGCCAGGATCAGGTTCTGCAGGAACATCGCGTTGGCTCTAGCGTTGCTGTCCTGCTCGATGGCATGGTTGTCGTACCTGTTGCAATTTATTCAAATTAATGTTTATTGCGTGTAATTCGACTCTAATTAAATGTATCACAAATAATTCCAACTCAATGTCTATTTATTTAATGCAAATTCAAATCTAATTTTTCGAACCGAAACAATATGCATAAAGACCAAGTCGAAACATCAAACCGAAAAAAAACAAGACAACAAAGTACAATATTATAAAAACTGAACTACAAATGATAAAAATGAAACAATATGAAGATATGAATTGTATAAAGCTATTACTGAAATAATAATATCAGTTTATGACCACAGTAGATTTGTAATTCATGAATAGTAGTAATCTTTTGTCATCATACCAATTCAGTTCATCATATACATTTTGAAATGCTCTTGCTAAAAAGAGCTCTTGGCAGTTGAACTTGTGGTTCATATCCCAAAACAATCACCTTATTCACATTTCAACATCTTGGAAAGTATACATACAGTGGTTAAAACCCGTATGTTCTACTTCAATTCTTTAAGTGTAAGTGTCCAGTACAGTGAAAATATTATTCCAATTAGTACTAATGAGACTCAATCCGCCAAGTAGCCAGGAAAGTATGAACAGTTCATAGAAAAATTGTTACAATAGTTCTTAGTATAGTTTTTACATAGTTCTTTGAGTATGAATAGTTTCACTAGAACTCATAAAAATTATAATAATTAACTGTGCCGAACACTTTCGCTGATACTGATATGTGCGAATTTCATTGGAACTTTTGGAAATGATGTTTTTACAGTTAGTGCCGATATGTGGAATCACGCAGTTATCGACCGTGCAGTTAGTACCGATATGTGGGAATCTAGATTTATACAGTACAGCTATTTGAACCGGTGTACCGGAACCGGGACCTACCAGGTTTCCTGTCCATAATCAGCATGCTCGTCGTCGACAAGAGGTTCGGCTAGGGCGTCCTCATAGCTGGCATAGGGCGTGTAGGGATAGGGCCGGTAGTAGGGCGACTGCAGCGAAGGGTACTGGTAGTAGTTGTAGGGATAGGGCGGGTCCTGGTAGTAGTAGTCGAGGTCGTAGTCCTGGGCGTAATAGGGCGCCATGACGCGGACGTAGGGCGTGATTGCGGCAGGCGTGACGCCGGCGCCCCAGCCTCGGCCGTAGCGCTTTGTGCCGAACACCGGCGGACCGGCCGTCGTCAGGTGGAACGCCGACACCACCAACAGCCATCCGGCCAACGCTAGCGAGCACATCTAAACAAACCACAAAATAGTCCGTCAATTTCACCATACAATATACTAACACCTTACAATATATTATGTTTTTGACAATAGTTTATTATTTATTTATTTATTTATAGGTTTACATTTTTTCCAATGTTTTAATCCTTTGTGGATGGACACGTTGGATCACCGGTGCCGGCTGTCAATCAGTCGTAAGTCATGTCAGAGGCCCTGAAGTTGATCAGTTGCGACCTGAAGACTCTGACAGCAGGTCACTCGATATTATTATTATTATCCTAATTATAACTATTGGTAATAAATTACTCAGCTTCATGAGGCACTTCTCGTACCGTATTAAAACTCTCGTATCAAACAAGATGATATGCTACTGAAACATTGGATCACATGTAGATAATAGTCTACGGTATTCAATAACATCAATCATGTTATTGAAATGAATCCTGGTTTTCAAAATTTGATTGAACTTTCTAATTACTGGATGTAGGTTACTAGAAGCATAGAGAAGCGAAATTATATTATTTCTTTTTTTTTTATTTAGATTATATTGTTCATCTCTGCTAGAAGCCCGGTCGTGTGTTGATGGGGAGGATATTATTTTATATATATTTCAAAGAATCGACAATTATTTGTTGAAACACCGCCGATTCATGAAGTTACATTACAATTTTATATTATTGTTATTCCAATTGCATTTAATCTTTATTCTCATTGGTTAATTTTTTATACTTTGTATAATTCGTTGAATAATTAGCATTACCCTCATTTAATGTAAATTAGTGTATAAGCCAGTAAATATTGTAACATACATAAATAGAGAAGTCTAATCTAATCTTATCTAATCTACAAGCATATAGTTTGTGTGAAAAAGGTTACAGGTTCAAGTAAGTGTTCTCATATATTTATTCACATTGGCATAATATCATGAGGTTTTCCGGATATTTTTTTTCAAAGAGGGTGGTATAATAATTTGTCTCCATTCATCAATGAAAGACAATGATTCAAATGAAAACAAATTAATATTACAGATTATGGATAAAAACTTACGTATCAGAGGTACGAAATAAACTTAGTATGAGAGCTATTACAGTTAATGGAGTTATAAGAATTATTATTAAAACAAATTGAGAAATAGGAAGTTGGGTTCTTTAGTTGACTTGGAAGAGACGCTCCAAGAGTCTATAGAGATGCTCAGTAGTAATAGTCTGTGTTTGTTCAAGTACTGTTTTTGCTATGTGTTGGTAGCACCACGTCCATGAAAATTCAACGCTCCGTTTCTTGTGACATTGGCGCGACGGCATCAGCGCTCGTATAACACATCTTAAGGTGGAGAGAAATAAAGATGTATAAAGTTTCGAAAACCGGAAACTGGTAAACACCATTGAGTGACGAATATGCATAGCTTCCATTTCCTTTCAAATTCAAACTTTGGAGCATTCACAGCTTTCACTAATATGAGTCAATAAATTCCACAATCAGAATTGTTTACAATCGATCAAACCCTAAACACGTTCACCATGAAGCTTCCTGCCCATACAATTCATCTGATGCAATATCACTGTGATTGTTTACTTTCTCACATTTCCTCAACATACTATATTGAATTTATTACTTTGTTGAGATTACACAATTGATTTGAAAAAGTGATTGAATCCCTTCACAAAGAAGACTGTGATGAAAAAGCATTTCCCCGGTGGGCAGAAACCCACTAACTGCATCAAATGTTGTTCTATTTTGGGAAGTTCTGAAAGAGCTTTCAACAACTCAAGTACTGATACATTTACTCAAGAAAGTGTAATATTTAGTCTGACGTCAGTACTTGTCCTCATTTCTTTGTAACTTCATCATCCTTCCTTTCCTCATCACCATCATTCAATGACAGCATTTCAAAACAGGTCAATATCCCGCATCCCACGCATATATCCCTCCTTCCCCTCCACCTGCCACCCATCAACCTACCACCTAACCTTCCACCTACCACCCACCTATCAACCTACCACTTACCACCCACCCATCAACCTACCACCTACCACCCACCAGCCAAATGACATTGCCGCCGCTCTCTGTGTGGGCGGATAACAACGGATGGTCCACAGTGACCGAGCCTAGCATATCCCACGGCGCATTGAAAATCCATAGTTTCCGCATTAATCTTCAACTGAGCATTCCCGGTGGATGAGAGGAGCAGATAAAGTGAGAGAGTAGAGGAGAAGCCGGAGCCTTGGGAAGACTACAGTACCAATGTAGGGAGAGAAAGAGCTAAGGAACAGAACATGATCTAAGAGTAGAAAAGAGCAGAACAGAAGGGGCAGAAGGAGAATAGGGATAGAAGGAGCTGGAGAAATTCAGAGGAGGAAATAAAGTAAGAGGGTAGAGGAGAAGCCTTGGAGAGACGATAGAACCAATATAAGAAGAGAAAGGGCTGAGGAACAAAACATTATTCAAGAACAGAGAGAAGCAGAACAGAAGACAGAAGAGCGAGATTAAGCGGATAGAAAGAGCTGAGGAAATACAGTGCGGTGAGTGACAGAGAGAACAGATCGTATCTTGAATCCTTCTTGCTTGAAGCCAGAATATGATGACTCCCTCAAGTATTGGAAAGCCATATTTTATATTCAAATTGATGCTGAACTAAAGCATTTACTTAGACTTGTATTATAAATCGAAGGACGATGCTTCAACTAATGTTACCCATAAGACGGGGTATTTTGTATACGAAAAGACGCTGAACCAATTTATTTCTCAAACAAAGTATCAACTCAATTACTTTCTAAACTGGAATAATTCACGCATTTGTGGCGATAAAAAAATCAGCCTTTGGAATAAGAACTTTTTGTACTACGACGAGAATGATATTTTATCGGCATTGATTAGCTGTTTCCAGAAATGTAGGAGTTTTAAACCTCTATAATATTCCCAAGGGAGCAAAGTCTCAAATTCCTCAACCACTGGAGGCTGTGACACTTAAACAATCTTGATGCATTCAACTATTATCTTTTTTGTAAAGTTTTAAGCTTTTATACTGAAAGCTCAGGTCGCCTAGATGATTGTCAGAAGTTTTCCAACATCCAACCTGGAGGCGGAATGAATCATTATCACTCTCCCAGTTTATTTTATCACTTATTCATTATTTTATCACTCTTCGAGTATGTTGGGTAGGCTACTCTGTCGAACTTATCACAAGTAAATCTCAGGTGGAGGTGAATTGGGTTTATTGGTACCAAAGAATGAGCAAACAGTTCGCATTCAAGATTAATGTGATCCCTACTCTTATCACATTGTGAGATCAGTTTTGTTGATTGAAAATGAGTCAATTATCATAGCTCAATTATTTTGATAATTCCCCCGACTCCATAATCAGGCCTATTAACTCTTCAGAAACAAATGTAAAACACAATTTAAAATTCAAGTTATTTCAGAAGTATTCAATTTCGAGTGTTCAATTAAGTCATCAAAAAACATCATAAATGGAATCGTTCATATTATCATTATTTTCCTCATCATTATCTAGGCTTGAAATATTTCAAGAAAGTTTGTGAATAAAAATAATAAATATATATAAAAAAATCTGGTGTGGCGCACTCACACAACTTTCCTTGCCGTTATGAAAATTGATCACCTGACGCTAGTGTTCCCGCGCATCTTAAGTCCACTATTCAAAGATTCGAGCCAGCTGGTGACAGGGCGATAACGCTGGAGACACACATGAGGTCTGATATCTCTTCATAGTCAATGATTTAATAGAATCAACAATAATTTGCAATTGAATAATCACATTTTCTCGAATTTAAAGCTTATTTTCAATTTTAGGTGAAAATGTTACTGAACATTAATTGTAGAGATTTTCATGCTCAATCTACTCCACTTGATTTTTTTCGTTTCAATTGTATCTGAAGCCTGATAATTGGGAATCTATCTGCATTGATGGGGCGAAGCTCCTGACATTTTTACAGATATGGGACTTGTGGCAGTTGATAGAGCTTATCGATGACTATTTTAGGTATGAATTTGATCAAAATCGTTGGAGCCGTTTCCGAGAAAATCACGAAAAACCCTGTTTTTGACAACATTCTCGCCATTTTAGCCGCCATCTTGAATTGCATTTGATCGAAATTGTTCGTGACGGATCCTTATAGTGGAAGGACCTTAAGTTCCAAATTTCAAGTCATTCCGTTAATTGGGAGATGAGATATCGTATACACAGACGCACATACACTCATATACACACACACACACACACATACAGACCAATACCCAAAAACCAGTTTTTTGGACTCAGGGGACCTTGAAACGTATAGAAATTTAGAAATTGGGGTACCTTAATTTTTTTCGGAAAGCAATACTTTCCTTACCTATGGTAATAGGGCAAGGAAAGTAAAAAGGCAAGTTCGTATGATAATTTTTACTGTTACTATAAATCTGAAGTACCGTAAGCTTTTCAACATCCGAACCAAGTGATAATCACGAAAAAAGACTATTTGACGCCAGGACTACGCTTTTTTAAAGCCACATTGGAGATTATTCCTGTTATTAAATATTCATACTCTTTAATGTGCACTCAGCTACAGTAAGTAGTGGACCTTGGACCATGAATCTGGTGAGTGGAGAATGAGGGGAAGTTCAAGAAAAACTTCGAAAGGATAATGGGAAATAAGAATTGTGCAGAGAGTGAGGAGATAATGGGACGATGTTGAGTGTTTAGTTTGCAGGTAAGAGCCAGCCATTGGTGTTTGCTGATGTGCCCTGATTGTGGCTGAGGGGAGTGCGGGACTGGGGCTCACCTCCAGTGAACTCCCCAGGGAGAATGGAATGGGTGCTGACACGTGTTGCCGCGAACCCATCCAGCCCTATTCACAGCTGCTTACTGCTTTATTTGTTCCGCACGGATATTACTTCAACAGGGTAAACTACGTAATAGCCTTGAGTAGCTCTTTATTCCTGACCTGAGAAGAGTTACTATTTTTATACTTGGACGATTCCAATAGTGAGGGGGCTCCTTTCGATGTCCGGTCGAAGAGTTACCTGATTATTTGGGTCGAATATTCAGTGGAATATTTTCTCACAGATGACAGAATTTATTCACAGATAATAGTGTAATGTAATCAGCCCAAATTTATTGGACAATGTATTATTCTACTCGGAGGAAATGAAGAAATGAACTTTCTAAAGCTGCGTTTACACAAAAGTTATCAACAAAATGTTTATTTTTGATAGATTCTATTAGATTGAACGGAGCTTGACAAACACATATGTTCATCATGTGTATGATAAGTTATGTTCAATCTAATAGAATCTATAAGGATGGAGAAAAATAAACATTTTGTTAATAACTTTGGTGTAAATGCAGCTTAACTAAGTAAAAAACTGAATCAATTTTAAGAAATTGGATATCAAAGTATCTGACTATGATTTTCATTGCAGAAATGACCAGTGAAAACAGTGAAAATTCTGTTTTCTAGTTATCTTCTAGTTTTTGTAATCATATTCTGGTTAAAAGCTAGGCACATGATAATCAGGCATCAGTTTTTGAAGCAAATTTTTCGAGAGATCAGAAATGTTCCTTCCTTGATTGTATAGCCAACAAAATTTAGATAAATAATCAGTTTGTATTTATTGTTCAGGAAAGTTTTTCTATAGATTGGATTGAGAAGTAACGTAGCAGAGTTGCACAAAGGAATGGAGCCATCTTCAACATTACAAATATTATGTAGATTGGAGTCAATTGAAGTGGAACATTGAGAAAAAGATCATGATAAGAGATTGGGAAAAAGTGAAGTCAAGTGGAAAGCTGGAGAGTTCGGTAGCTTTTATTCCATGATGGGCTCTCGAAGAAGAATAAGAAAAGAGGGAAGCAAGGTTGAGAAAGGGCCAATGACCTAGTTCTGGAAGGCCACGTGTCATTTTGATCCCGCTTCGACCCCCTCATACCCCTCGTATTTTGGTATCCACGTGTACCCTCCCACTATCGGTAGGTGAGCACCACCATCATGGACTTGGAGCACCTAGGGCTTCGGCCTCAATCCATCATTACCTTCCTCTTTATTCCAGCTCACAACAAACAACCCAGTCCAAACTTTCCCACATCTTAAATTCATTGGAACGTCGTTCCTTTGGAACGCAAACCATCTCATCTACTTGAAAGCTATTTCGATGTTATTGTGAAGAAGATCGTTCTTTATGACAAATTACTTACTGGAAAATGCATGTCGATGATAATCTCCAGAAGTAGCGGAATAAAAATTATTTACGGTCTTTAGGTTCTGAATGGAGAAAAGGTATGATGAATAACAGTAGTTTGTTCCAACCGTATTTTATTATTTCATTGAATAAAATTAGATTGTTTCATCTGTATTCCATTATTTCATTGGATAACAGTAGTTTGTTTCAACCGTATTCTATAATTTTATTAAATAACAGTAGTTTGTTTCAACTGTATTCCATTGTTCCATTAATAATAGTCCCACTAGGCATTTATTATAGTATAGCTGTCCTTTTATAGTATTTGGCTGTTACAACTTTTACAGCAGTAGAGGCTATTCGGCTTTCACAACTTCAATTACAGTAGTTGACTGTCACAGCTTCTTACTGATTCATCAATAATAATTACACTTCACGATAGTTGATGGTTAGATTACGATGAAGTGGGTAACTAGTCATTGGCATAGTCACCACGCAGCTGGTTAGCCAGAAAATTAATAAGAACTCACGAATACTATTTCATTGACGCTAAAAAGTGACCTATGTTGTCAACGCTGTTGTGCTTCTAGGACCTCATCTTTATAAACCACTAGCTCTCTCTAGCCATCATTTGCCATTAAAAATGAATGCTTGGAAGGCATTACTTGGCTCAAATTCACAGGAGTCTGATGACAGGTTTATAGTGTGATCCACTAGGGATTCGTTGCAATTTTCCTTGGAATATGAATTCTTTCTTTGAAGGACAAAAGTACTACCAGTTCATAATTTCAATAATCGAGTAGCCCTCTTCGAACTTGAAAGATCAAACCCATCAATGATTAAGTTCCAGATGTCAGTTCACGTAAAATATTTCCAGTTTATGTATCGGATGATGATATCTGCTTTCATTGAAATATTTTTTTGTGTTGAAAAAAGGAATTGAATCATATCACTCTTTTTATCTTTATACCTTCTGTACTCACAATGTCTGTAAATCTGTGCACCAACTTTAGAGATATGGAAATAAAGTATTTTGTGACATTTTTTTGGGTGAGCTGATTTCAATCCATGGAATAGGACATAATGAAATATCAAATGGGTAAATGGGTAATAAGAT
The DNA here is from genome assembly GCF_014356525.2 of Nilaparvata lugens. NCBI lineage: Eukaryota > Metazoa > Arthropoda > Insecta > Hemiptera > Delphacidae > Nilaparvata > Nilaparvata lugens. The sequence goes on from NC_052508.1 coordinate 4,034,805, forward strand.
AGGATAAAGCCAAGTGCTTGTCAGCATTCAAATCCACGACTGTTCTGACCTCAGTATAATATCAATGATTGATAGCGAATCATCCGCAGTGCGAGATTCGCAACTCATTTTTATTATTCATTTCAGTTCTTGGTGACATTGTTTTCTTTGTCATTCCAAATCTATCCTTCCTCTTCTTCATCTTGCTACCCTGTCTAACTCTGTTAATATTTCATAGAGAATGAATATTTATAGTGAATATTCATATTCGAATGACAGTTTCTGTACAATCGACTCAACTTTGAGAGGCTCATAAAAAATCAATTAGTTATCAGCGATCTCCGTTTATAGTATTCATTCGCGTAAGAAGTGCCTGACGCAATATTTTTTCGTGACCTGTCAGAATTTCGAATTCCTTAGAAATGCACAAAACAGACAGCAATGCGTACTGAGTACTGAACTCAAAAGATGATTGCTATGAATTTTTTATTTACATCAATTGCTTTTGCGGATTTCTTCCAGCAATCATTTCAGTCAGAAAACATTCTCCTCCTAACAATTTTGCAACAGAGTTCTGTACGCCATCCATTATTCAAGTGTATCTTGAGAACATCCAAATATTAAGTAAGCGAGCTTAAACAATCCGAGAGAATGAATTATTTATTATGTTTTTTGCTATTCCAGGCTTAAGGAAAATATCATGAGTATTATAGTGTCAATCCACTATTAGGCCTCCTGTGATAAGGAATTTACAAGAGGTTTTGCTGCGCAGTAATAATAGGTATTTGTATAGATATGACTAACGTATTCTGGATCAAATTGATATCTATTGAGATCCTCTGTAACACAGATAACACTTCAGATTTATTGGAAGTTTACCTTCTTTCTCTAAAAGAATCTTCTTTAACGTAAATAAATCATATCGAATATATGAAGTATGATCACACACTCAAATACATAAAAATTCTTCATGCGTCCATCAAACCTATACATATTTTCACAATTGTGAAAAGTTTTTTGTTCGATTAGACAAATCTACACCTAATTCTCTTCCAATATTATTTTATCCAGGCCTGACTTATCAAATAGGTTCCAATTCCATATCATTAGTGTGAACTTGCTCTATTTTCAACTCGACCTCAATTTCCTGAATAACATTTCAATTTCTAAATGTAACAACTTTCCCATTCATATCCATAATGCATTAAGTTTCTCCACTACTCGATTCTAAGACAAACTGGCAACCAAAAAGTTTCAAAGTTTGCTGATAAAAATACTGGGAAAAACAAGTGCATGAATTCTCTTCAACGTATTTGTGAAACAATCGCTGTTCTCACAACATTTTTATCATTTCCTGTTAGGAATGTTATTATTAGCCTTAGCACTTCTTTGGAATACTAAGACTGCAGGTAGTAATGACTTTAAATCTCGCATAAAATACACACTTGTTGAAAGGACAGGGCTTTGTGAGTTTTTGAAGTATCTATTCGGAACCTCCTATTCAGAAATTATTGCGATTGTTTCAAAGACCCTTCTCAGAACTTGTTAAAGCTAAATCCAAGATGGCGACTGCTTTAAACAGCTGCCCAGCTTTGAAGGCGTCGTACTGATGTTCCATGGAAAATGTACTGTTCAAATTGGTGTTTTCGTTCATCCATATAAATGATCTTCATGATCGATATGAATGTATAATTTATCAATGAATATGTGTTTTAAACTATTTACCAACCCAAAAAATAGTAGAACTTCTCAGAATTGATTGAGTAGCCTATTATAACAAAATGATGTCTAATTATCAAGCGACGTTCTACCCGAGTCAATCAAAACTTAAATTTCAGGAAAAACAGCTTAATATAGGCTAATACAATATGATTTTCATGACATTGCAACTAATATTTATGGTATTGTTGATATGAATTGAATGTGGTTCAGGAAATGATAAACTAGAAAATAATAGGAAGCAATTAGTGCAAGGGAACTAATAGTCCGGGCGCAAATGTCATTTCATGGTCATTTTTAAGTAACAGCCGTGGAAGATGTCTCAATTTCTTCGTTAGGTCTAGCATAATAAGGATCGTGATGATGATAAGTCGAAATTACAGGCAAACACCTCGGAAACAAGATGGCCGCCAAAATTTTCAGGGTTTTGCTATATCGCTTGTATTTCAATAACCGTTCAAGATATTCAACCATTTTTCAGACAAAAATATTTTCAAAATCTTCGGATATTGAAGTATGATTATTTTTAAGCCTCCAGATGGCTGAATTGATCCAATATCCTCGACATTATTTGAATTACAGACGATTTCTTGAAAATCGACATATTTTTGCCGCCCTCTTGTTTTTTTACTTTCCTTGCCCTACTACCATAGGTAAGGGTGTGTGTGTGTGTGTGTGTGTGTGGTGTGTGTGTGTGTGTTGTGTGTGTGTGTGTGTGTGTGTGGTGTGTGTGTGTGTGTGTGTGTGTGTGTGTGTGTGTGTTGTGTGTGTGTGTGTGTGTGTGTGTGTGTGTGTGTGGTGTGTGTGTGTGGTGTGTGGTGTGTGTGTGTGTGTGTGTGTGTGGTGTGTGTGTGTGTGTGTGGTGTGTGTGTGTGTGTGGTGTGTGTGTGTGGTGTGTGTGTGTGTGTGTGTGTGTTGTGTGTGTGTGTGTGTGTGTGTGTGTGGTGGTGTGTGTGTGTGGTGTGTGTGTGTGGTGTGTGTGTGTGTGTGTGTGTGTGTTGTGTGTGTGTGTGTGTGTGTTGGAACAAGGTATAATACGGGGAGACAATCAAGTATACACAGCACATTAAGGGGAGGTGTGTACACTAAGGGGAGACCCCGTAGTGTCACTGCTCAATTTTAGTAAAAATCACTTCTACATGCTTAAAACCATGTAAAAACGTAATAAAAAAAAATCTCCCCATTTTGTTAGTACTCCACCTAATTGGGATACACTCCAGTTTCCAAAATTGCCACCACGTTGTGCTACGATCGCTAATACACACTTACACAAAACTCATTTACGGATTGAGCATACAATGCGGGGTACTTGCATATCCCTGCATATCTCCATTGTCTCCTTCACTGTTCGAAGTAACTGGTTTGCTATGGGGCTTGCCGTGAATTTATGAATCAGCAACTTATCTCCTTTTTCGTTCAGACTCATTGAGTCACAGCTTAGCGAATTCATAGTTTATTTTTCTGTTCATTCACTTGAGACATGAGAAGGGAGCGAGGAAACATGCTGCCAGAATGTATTGTGGTACTGATTTTTTAGTTATTTGGTACAAATAGTCTGAAAATGATTCTTCACAAAAAAATACCCTCTGCTAACCTTACAGTGTTAAAAATACCTGTTTTTTTCTCCATATAACTCAAAAACCTTTCATAGTGAAAAAATCCAGAACTGTTTCCAAGAGAATAAAATCCTCTACAATTCAACGCCAAATTAGGTTCATCACAATCAATGGTGACTTGGTAACACAATTTCCCGAGAATTTTCCGCATTGAATTTGGGTTATTGCTAGAATGATGCGAATGGGAGGCTTGTTAAGATTCAAGAATAGCACGTCAGTAAGTTTATACTTCACTGAGAATTCACTTACTGTTTTAGAGAAGCGGATGCCTCAAACTTTGCTAACCTAACATTGTATCTCAAGATCAGGATAGCCTATGATAAAATGAAATTTGTCTCTTAGTTTCTCTCCATATTGACATTTTCTTCTGTGTCTGTCAATCCTTGCAAAAACTCTCTTGTAAACCTTGGATTGAATATTTTACTTGTGTACGGCATGCTCACTTTTTGTGAAAAGACGTTGTTCCGGAGAAAAGATTTAGTAATCATACCCTGCTCAAAAAAAAAAAAAAGTAGTCACAACACCTTTTCCAATTTTATTTGAGAAAGTAAAAAGTTAATTTGAGAAAGTATCAATTGTATTTGAGAATAGTCACTTGTAATTGAGAGAATGTCAGATGTAGCCTAAATGAGAATAGTCAATTGTATTTAGGAAGTCATCACACATGTAATTGAGAGTAGTGAATTGTATTTGAGAAATCGTCAAATGTAAATGAGAAGATATCATATCATGAGCAGACATTTGAAAATGAGAAAATTTTCCAATTGACATGTCGTGACTCTTCTGTAGCCTACAGTACAGGTTTGATTTGAGCAGGAAAGGATACTGTACTACGTACACAGTATTCCATAGGCTTTGTATGTGTGAAATTATTATTTTCAATTGTGAAATTGAGGAGCTGGGTAGAAAAACGACCCGAGGCCACTCGTGTCGTTTTTCCGCAACACGCTTCATTCTATCCGCCATTACATTCTGAACAGATTGGTACATAAAATGTTGTTGTATCTTGAAAAATGATTGAGTTGTGAGAATTTTTTGTTTGTGTGGCAAACCTGAAATTATTCAGCTGACAAGCTGTGAGCCAGCAGTCAGTGAAATCCTTATTTTGTTTTCTTACAAAAGAAGAAGCTGATTGATTGATTGATTGATTGAGTACTTTGTAGATTACTTGTACTTATGTAGATTACAGTATATACTGGCTTATACACTCATATACAATAGCTTACAATACAGCAAAATTATAGATGAATTTACATAATATAGACTAAGAAAATAATTATTGAACTGTATATGATATGGAAAAAGCAATTTGGAATAACTATACAAGATTATATTGTAATGCATCTACATAAATTGGCGGAGCTTTGGACATATCAATGTCCATTCTTCGGAAAGAATATTAAAAATATCCTCCCAACTAACTCTCTACCAAATGAATGGTATAAGAAGATCATTAATACATCCAAGGGAACCAATTATCCTCTAGATGATGAAATAATGAAGAAGACGCTCCTGAAGAAGAATCCGATGCTGAAAGCATTGGGTGTATGAATTTCCCGAAAATCAGAACAGTACCATGTAACATTCCAGAGTCTTGATTATGGGAAGAAACGTGTTCAAGAAGAAAATATCATCTTCAATTGTTCACTTCTAAATGACATTTTTTAGATCTTTATTACCTACTTATTAATTATCCAATATCATGAGCAATATATTATCATTATCACTACTCTTGATACGGGTTTTTCATCATTTTATTGAACCTCTGAACATGTAACAACCAGGGTTATGGACAAACGACCTGAGACAACACACCTTATATCAATTATTATCAGTTAGCCTTGGATTACTGGCTAATTATGAATAATAGCATTGAAAATAGTATAAAAAGATCAATAAAGTTCAAATACTTGCAAGAATATTGCATTCTGATGAAATAATGAAGATGTGTACTAAATATTTCAAACTCAATTTACACAAAACTTGATTTTTTGACTCAGGTCGTTTTTCCACCCAACTCCTCAATTATTTCCCCTGTACTGTTCACGAATGATTAATGAGAATCATTTCTATGTATGTATTGGCAACACGACTTTTGTCTCCAAACATTTGAACTTGATGAAGATCAAATTCTCTATGTTCACGGCGCAATTGAACTTTATCATCAATCAATTGAATCTCTTGATCAAGCAATTCGGTAACTCTCCAATGGATTTTGGGGCTCAAAAATATTTTTTTATTTAAAAACTAAACGTTTCATTTGAATATAAAATATATTATCATATTATTTTTTATGAGTACAGTTATGGAAAATAAAAGTATTGGTTTTTTTAAATCATTCCCCAATTACAACTGACAACTTTTCGATTTCAAATCGTATGTTCTCAAATTAGAAGTTGATAGTGAGCTGTTGAACGGAGCGGTCGCAGAATTGTTTTGCTCTCTTATCTCAAGTTTCCGGACGGGTCGTGCTTAATCGGTTCATTTAGTGCATGTTTAACCTAAAACGTTCTTTCGTAATAAATTGAATTATCAATTTGTTATTTATTTGTGAAATTGTTCTCAAGTGAATCGAAATATTCAAAGTTTAAATTAATAAAAACAGTATCCACCAGACGGTAGTGCTAAAAAGAGACCTAGAGCTAAAAGTTCTTTCGTAATAAATTGAATTATCAATTTGTTTTTTATTTGTGAAATTGTTCTCAAGTGAATCGAAATATTCAAAGTTTAAATTAATAAAAACAGTATCCACCAGACGGTAGTGCTAAAAAGAGACCTAGAGCTAAAAGTTCTTTCGTAATAAATTGAATTATCAATTTGTTTTTTATTTGTGAAATTGTTTTCAAGTGAATCGAAATATTCAAAGTTTAAATTAATAAAAACAGTATCCACCAGACGGTAGTGCTAAAAAGAGACCTAGAGCTAAAAGTTCTTTCGTAATAAATTGAATTATCAATTTGTTATTTATTTGTGAAATTGTTTTCAAGTGAATCGAAATATTCAAAGTTTAAATTAATAAAAACAGTATCCACCAGACGGTAGTGCTAAAAAGAGACCTAGAGCTAAAAGTTCTTTCGTAATAAATTGAATTATCAATTTGTTTTTTATTTGTGAAATTGTTCTCAAGTGAATCGAAATATTCGAAGCTGAATGAATAAGAACAGTATCTAACAATACTTTTCACCGGACGATAGTGCTAAGAAGAGTCCTCGTGCTAAAAGTTCGCCTGAGCTCGAAGAGATGGAACAGAAAAAGCGTGCTCCAGACCCAAGTGTTAAAGCTTCCGGTAATGTGAACTCAGACTTTATTGAATCACTATTTGACCGTTTTGAAAAGCGGTTTAGTAAGGCTATGGATGAAAAACTCGCGCTGCTAGCTACAAAGGTGGATTTAAATGGTCTAATTGAAAAAGTGAATAAACTCTCTGTCGAGAATTAACAGTTAAGAAATCAAATTGTTGCTCAAAAAATTCAGAATAATCTCATAATCAGGAAGATGGAAAATTTTGAAAATAGATCGAGAAGGAACAATATAATTTTTCCCGGGCTGAAATATGAATGTGCAACAGTGGATTACGTGAGAACTGTCAAAGACTTTTGTGTGAGTCATTTGGGGGCACGAGCAGGTACCTGGGTTAATCGAGCACATGCATTGGGCAAGAAAATAGATAACGGGCCAATCATTGCGCATTTTCCGGACGATCAGGACATCCATTTCATCACGAGAAACAGTAGGAAGCTGAAGGGTACACAGTTTGTGATTCATAAAGACTTTGCTTTCGACACAAGAAAACGACGATCAAAGCTTTTCCGGGTGCTTGGCGAGTTGAAGAAACAAGTTCCGGGAGTGAGCGGAGAGTATCGGTTGAAGTGGATCGTTTAATCATGAATAGTCGGGTTTTCACGCTGGATGAGGAGAATGGACTGGTCTCGGAGGGAGAGGATGGGCTGCAGAAGATCGGGAGCATGTTCGATGAGAGTGTGATGCGGGCCGTGAGCGGGAGCATGTGTGATGAGGAGGAGCGAGGCGGCGAGGACGAAGACCGCAACCGCTGAGATAACGCCGTCAGTCCGTGTGAGAAGGGACAGTTGAGTATAGTAGCGTACAATGTGGCTGGATTAAGTGGTAAGATTGTTCAAGTATATAATTTTATTTGTAATTATGATGTTTTTGTACTATTGGAGACGTTTGTTGAAAGAGGAAAGCAATTGTATTTTGAAAACTGTTTTCCAGATTACAATTTATACTGGGAATTCGCAGTTGGAGAATCAAACTGAGGTAGAGCAAAGGGAGGAAAGTTAATAGAAATTAGTAAAAGAATAGAGAGTTTTTGTAAGGTAATCGATGCGCTTGAGAGGAAAGTTATTCACATGAATGCAGGACAACGGGATGAATATTATATAGTTCCAATTTACCTGAGTGGTGGAGGAGACATGGAATGGGAGAGAGAATTCAATACATTATGGGAGTTTATGATAGTGCAAGAGCATAATAGAAATAATATGATTTTAATTGGAGATTTTAACGGTAGAATAGGAAATGGACAGGACATGTCGGAATTAACAGATGTAATAGAATTGGGAAATGCACTGAGTAATAAGCAAGAGTCAAAGGATGAGGTGATTAATATGAAAGGTAAGAAAATATTGGAGTTCTGTGAGGTTTTTAATTTCATCATTATGAATAGAAGGATAAGTGGAGATAGGTGGGGAGACTTTACTTTTATAGGCAGAGGGGCTTCCGTAATAGATCTATGTTGCATGGCTGTCGAATTAGCGCAAATAGTTGGAAAATTTTCTATTGTGCCAGAATTTTTATCTGATCATTTCCCAATTGAAGCTACGCTAATCACGGTTGATACTCTAGAAAGAGAGAGCACAATTTTACCACTCTTACCGAAGTTGAAATGGAAGGAAGCGAGGAAGAATGAATATATATCTAAACTCACCAATGCTTGTAGAGAAATAAATGGTCTTCCCGAGAGTAGTGGAGAGACTTATGAAGTATTAAATAATCTTGTATATAGAGCTGCAAATTATGTGCCCCAACCTGATAGAAAGAGAGAAGGATGGAGAGAAAAGTGGTTCGACAAAGAGTGTGCGGTTATGAGAAAGCGAGTGTTCAGCCTATTGAATGTGTTTAGAAAATCAAATTCGGAGCAGGTGAGAGAAAATTATATGAAGGTAGTAAAGGAATACAAACTGCTATGTAAGAGTAAAAGGCAAGCGTATTACAGCGATATAAAAGAACAATTCAGAAGAGTCAAGGATTCCAGTGATTTGTGGGCTCTGATAAAGAAATTCAAGTGTAGAGAGTTCAAGATTTCGGGAACTGTGAGTGCTGAGGATTGGGTTGAACACTTCAGACGAGTGTTTGGATCAGTTTGCGGGGTAGTCACATATTATGCGGCGAGGAATGTTGAAGATCAAACTCTTGACAAAGACATTGATATGAATGAATTGGAAAGTGCCTTCAAGACAATGCGCAACAATAAGGCTCCAGGTGATAACAGAGCTCCTGCTGAGTTTTACAAGAATGCGTCAAAAAATTACAAAGAGATTATTTTGATTTTTTCCAATGCCATCGTCAGAGGTGGACAGATACCAACAGGGTTTCCACGTTCAATTATATTTCCATTGCATAAAAAAGGTGATACTAATGAAGTGAATAATTATAGAGCCATATCTTTTATAAATGCTGTCGCTAAAGTATTTTCATTTATTTTACTGAGAAGGTTGCAGTTGTGGGAGGAAAGAGAAAAGATTATTAAAGAGAATCAGTGTGGCTTTCGGAGAGGTTATTCGGCTACTGATAATATTTTTGTTCTATTCAATATAGTAATGAAAACGTTGAATAGACCTACAAAGAAGTTGTACTGTTTCTTTTTGGGCTACGATAGTGTGGACAGAGAGGCTTTATTTTTTAAACTGAGTGAATTGGGAGTGTCGACTAAATTTATTGCGATGTTGAGGAGTCTATATAGAAATACGAAGTCTCCTGTATGGCATGGCGTGGAGGGTAACTTAACAGAATACTTTGAAACCAGAAAAGGATTAAAACAGGGATGCGTATTCTCCCCGTTGCTATTCACACTATTTTTGAATGATTTGAGTGATGTTATTGGTGGAGGTATATTATGTTGGGCAGAGGCTGATAAATTCGCTGTTATATTGTGATGACGTGGTATTGTTGTCTGAGAATCCTCGACATCTGCAGTCAATGATAAATAAGTTAAAGGGATATTGCATAAGGTGGAATCTCACAGTGAACATGGCTAAATCCAAGATTGTAGTTTTCAGAAGAGGAGGACGATTGGGAGAAAGAGAGAAGTGGTACTATGGAAATGAAGTTATTGAAACAGTGAATGAGTACAGATACCTGCGAGTTGTTGTTTGGTTTTTTGTTCGTGAAGTTAATAATTATGTTGTTTGTATATTTTATAAGTCCAGCCACATTGACGCATACAAGGTCCCTTAAGAGGGTGAATTTAAGAGTGTGAATTGCTTTTTAAAAGTTGAGTTACAATGTTTAGTTATGATAATTACGAGAAATTAGTTAGGTATGAGAAGAAGGAGGAATTGGATAGGAATGATAGGGAGAAATAATTATTGAGTGAATTATGTAATCACAAGAACAATAATAATTATTCAATATTGGTATAATGTATAATAAAGAAATCTATCTACTCGGCTGACGGCCTCGGCTAAGCCTAAAGAACTTTTATTTATGATGAAAAGAATGCTTGTTCAATTTATTTGTGAAATTTAGTTGAGTTTGAATTGAATTGGAGGTATTATTTTCATTTTCTGTAATGTTGAAAGAAGTGCAAATAAAGTTCTGTTCTATTCTATTCAATTATTGTTCTCAAGTTAAAATGATACTTTCTCAGATAAAATTCACTATTCTCAACTACAAGTGATGACTTCTCAAATGCAATTGACTATTCTCATTTACATCTGACGTTTTCTCAAATACTAATGACTATTCTCAATTAATACTTTCTCAAATACAGTTGGAAAAGGTGTACTTCTCAGATAGGGAGGGTTGATAGGATAGGGTATCTTGGATAAGATAAAGAATGAGGAATCAGAGTTGTGTGAGTAGTGAGTCCTTCCAGTTCATATTATTAAATAATCTAATTTGGGTAGCTGAAAGTTTCTCAACAATGCAACATAAAATGGAGTACGGTACTCTATCACTATCAGGAAGCTCATGGTATAGCAGTTCCGGAATCTCTATTTTTTTAAATAAATACAAATAGCGAAAACGCAATGTAGACCAGGGGTTCCCAAAAAAATGTTTCTATGTACTCCCTCACCTACAAGCAATAATGTCGAGGACCACATCGGAATTTACAGTTGGGAGGCACTGTGAAACGTGTACTTTCTCGAATCCCAGTACTAATTAGCCTATATCCATACTTGGAATGTTTATTTGAATGTTAAATGATCAGTAGTAGAATTGGTAGGAAAACTGTAAGTGGAATATTGTATTATATATTAAATACCTGTCAGGCAGTTTAGGTTTATTACTTGGCATTTCAAACCCTTGATTCAATCCAGGCCAGAATAGAGTCTGTTTCTCAATTAAAGGATTGGTTCCAAGAAGAGATTGGATATGATAGACTATCATTTCCAATTATGTCATTTGAGAATCATTGATAATGCATTAATTGTCTGGAACCAGGTATAATCTAGTGCCACTTGCGGGTAGGCTGAAGAGCATACCGACGACACTGATTGAGATAACATGAGAAAAATGCTAATGCGCTATTCATTGACCAAACGTAGTGAGGTCTATGTTTCAACTCGATTGGCTTTTGTCTGTCTGTATGTAACGCGATTACGGCCAAACGCGTTGATAGAATCATATGAGATTTGGCAGGAATACTCCTTTTTCAACTGCGCGTCGATGTATTAATACACAAGGTTTTTTTCAAATTTTGCATTTTAAGGATAATATGAAAAGAGAAGGAATCCCTCATTACTCCGACATCACTGTATATAATTGACCGAGCGAAGTGAGGTCTAAGATTCATGTCGACGGCTGTGCATTTCTCTTTATGTTTATATGTTGCGCATTCACAGCGATATACGGCAATATATTTCCATGAAATTTAACAGTTATGTTCCTTTTTAAATTGCGCGTCGACATATATACGAAGTTTTTCAAAATGTTGCATTTCAAAGATAATATAAAAGGAAAAGGAGCCTCCCAAAGATACTCACAAAGATACAGAATATCTCTTGCAGTTAACAGAAGGCTTGATGAACATGGATCTTTGAAAGTTGTTTTTTTTGCATGCATCCACTCTTTCAAATAGGATACATTATTCTGAATTATTCTGTGAACATAGGTGTAGACTACTTTCTAGGATCATGTAAATGTTAGGGTCAAGCTACTGAGAAGTCATGGTGGGGGGAGTGAACAAGGCCGTCGTGTTTTTCTTAGGCTAGTTTCACACGGCAGAATCCCGTCTCCTGAAGATCATATTTCAGATCATTTCATATTTCGCAGCTCGAAGGCTTTCACAAGGGGATCTCAAATTTCAGACGCGTTTGCTCAGAGTATGACTCATTACTTTTCTCAAAGTATTCGGATTTGGATTCAGCGACCCCAAATTTTTTAAAGCGTAAGTCCCATTTTCGAAAATACCCAAAAACAAGGGAGTTACAGCACTTTTTAATATAGCTTTTACATTATCATAAAGTTATGTTTAGTAAAAATGTACCTACTAAGATAATAATACTTCTGCCTCACAGGTAAAGGTTTTTAGAAGCTTTTAAACACTCTTGAAAAGTTCAAACATGAACATTTTAAAACATTAGGGGCCGGTTTCCGAGCTCGGGATTTAGCTGAGTCCAAGACTTTAAACAGCTGGAGTCAGAAATTTGGTTTTCCAAGACGGGGCGTAGTCGCAGTCATTGTCATAGTCACGTTTGAATTAAATCTCGAAAAACTAGAAAATTGAACACAAAATAAAATAAAGAGAAAATAGTGTAAAGTTTCAGCTATTTTGAATTATTCAGGAATGTCTAATTCCGTCAAGGAAAAACGTTTCCAATTATAGAAATGAGAAAATAAAAACTAAGACTTCTATTATAAAAGCTGACCTTTTGGAAAGCCAATTTTCTGACTATTGCTGTTTAGAGTCTGGGACTTAGCTAAATCCTGAGCTCGGAAACCGGCCCTAAAAGTTCTAGTTTAAAAAAAAATTCCAGCTTTGAAAGTTTCAAACTTCAAAAGGTTGAATCCAAATATGGAATCAGAAATCATCTCCCATTATCACTCAATAAAATACGAGAAAAAGTAACCTTGTACAGTTAACTTCACTGAATTATTTACGTTGTCGGGATTTCAATTTTGTCATACAACAATCTAATTCATTAGGTTGAAATCGTTGAATATTACCATGGATTTCCTGTTGAATCATTGACTTAAAATCTTTGCAACAATCAATAAAATCTATTACACAGTATAAATATGCAGTCAGTGAATGTAACATTCTATACTAACTGCATACAGTAGGCTATAAACATTGTGCTGATCTGAACAGTGAGTATAGAATGTAATTACATTATATTACTCTAACAGCTAACTGGATCTGAATTGATCTATTGTAATAATGGACATAATGAAATAATGTCTTACTATTCCAAGTAAAACGAAACTAATGTTTGTGTTTGTATAAGAGCTGCTGAGTGGATACTGCATACTGAGAAATTCATAAATGATCCAGACCAGCCTGGCGACTTCGATGCTATCGACACCGGAATCTCCTTTTATTTCTATCAATGAATGAATCTGAATTAAAACCATGTATTGTATCAACTATCCTATTATCGTATTGTAATTCGTGAAGCCTGTTTAGTAAAAGCCAGTTACATACACATCGATTTTTTACCGTCCTTATAAAATTCTATTAGATCAAACAGATGATGTTTGACAAGTTGCACTTATTCGAATTCATAAGGATGGCAAAAAACAATCGTACAAAAATCAACGTGCATGTTGGCTTTCGAAGACCCATACGATATTGTATTCTATGATCAAATAGAATAGTAAATATCGAAATAAGTGTTGCAGCCAGAACTTGTGTTAAAAACCGGTTTTGTCCCCGCTTTGTAAGTTAAACTAAACACACAATTCCTCCCCGGAATGTGGGTTTGAAGTTTACACACCATTTCTCCCCGCTTTGTGCAGTGGAAGTGTACACACATTTCTCCTCGGTTTGTTCAGTGAAAGTGTACACACATTTCTCCCCTTTTTGTAGGTTTAATGCGTAATTTTTTTTTCAAGTTAACAGAAAAAAAAAGTTGCAACTGTATTGAACACTTATTAATATACTTTCTAAAACAAAAATTAAGTCTCCAACATGTGTGTAAATGTGTGTAAATCAGCCTCCCCGCAATGTATGTTCATTTCTCACCTCCCCGTATGCTACCTTGTTCCAGTATGTGTGTGTGTGTGTGTGTGTGGTGTGTGGTGTGTGTGTGTGTGTGTGGTGTGTGTGTGTGTGTGTGTGTGTGTGTGTGTGTGTGGTGGTGTGTGTGTGTGTGTGTTGTGTGTGTGTGTGTGGTGTGGTGTGTGTGTGTGTGGTGTGTGTGTGTGTGTGTGTGTGTGTGTGTGTGTCTGTGAACACGATAACTCCATTCATAATCAACCGATTGACTTGAGATTTTAAACTTAAGGTCCTTATACCATGAGGATCTGACAATAAGAAATTTAATAAAATTGAATTCAAAATGGCGGATAATCACTAAAAAACCATGTTATTCACGGTTTTCTCGAAAACGGCTCTAACGATTTTCTTTAAATTCATATTATGGATTGCTATTTATAAGCCCTATCAACTGACATGAGTCTCACTTCTGATGAAATTGCAGCAGCTCCGTAATATACTTGAGAAAAATGGCGGATAATTACTAAAAAACAATGTTTTTCACGATTTTCTCAAAATAACTTGACCGATTTTTTTCAAATTCATACTCTGTATTTTTATTTATCAGCTCTATTGACTGGCATGAGTCTCCTCTCTGGAAAACTAATGGGTGGTCCACCCCATCCTTGAGAAATGGACTTTGTAACCTCCTTCTCGTGCATGAGGTAGGTAGGTAGAGCAGTTCATAAAAAGAACACATAGTCGAGATATTTCATCTGTAGAACAGCTGTTTTGACGACTTTAAAAAAATGACGACTATAAAAATCATCGAATTTCACAATTTACACGAAGGAAAAAGTACTCTGAAAACAATTATATAAATACACATATACAAAAGTCTGATCGTAGTTTCAAATATGAGCAAGGAAAGTTGTGTGAGTGTACCACACCAGATTTTTCATGTTGACAAGCATTTTTGAGATTGCTATCATGGATATTCTCTCTCTATACATCATTGTGAAGAGATTGATACCATTCCCAAGTCTGTACCTCCAAGGAGTCATGAGTTTGGTGGTAGAACCAATCCGATATCTCTCACAATAACTGGATAAAAAGCTATATAAAATTTCTGTCAATAATGACCGCCATCTTGTATTTTTCAATGATGACGAATATTTTTGCTGTTTCCATCATCAATATTCTTATTTGTCTTGTTGTAACGAAGAGATTGAGACCATTTGCAAGTCTCTATCTTAAAGTAGTCATGAAAAAATCGATTTTATAATTCTAGCTTCTTACCTCATGCGTATGGAAAAACGCACCATCAATGATGCAGGGTTTTCTTTGAAGGGCGCTGGAGAACTCATTTATTGATGTACAGCACATAAAGATATATCGTTCCAAAGATGAAAAAACGCTCTAAATTCTATAGATTTAAAATTCATCTCTGTCTCTTGCACAAAAAAGTTATGGAATGAAATTTGAACAAATTTAGAAAAAAGTTTTGTTGGGCTTCTGAAGGTAATAACTAGAAAAATATGCGTTTTAGAGGAGAATTTTCTAAGGAAAAAATTGTAGATGAAGATTTTAAAAATATTTTCGTCTACAAAACGGTTGAATATCTTGAACGGTTATTAAAATACAAGCGATATAGCAAAACCCTGAAAATTTTGGCGGCCATCCTGTTTCCGAGGTGTTTGCCTGTAATTTTGACCTATCATCATCATCACGATCCTTATTATGCTAGACCTAACGAAGAAATTGAGACATCTTCCACGGCTGTTACTCAAAAATGACTACGGAGTGCCTTATTCATGACATTTGCGCCCGGACTATAAAGTAACTGAAGTTACTCTGAAATGTGCTTAGCGGGTTGCCTATACCGCGCCGTGCTCCTATCGATAGTACTTGCCTATAGGCCTTCAAAAATGAACTACCAACTGTAGCCTGCTTGAAATATTAGTCTTATCATTGGATATTGAATGTTGTTTTATCAAATATGCTCAAAAACAAAGCCTTACAGTAACATTCTGTTGTAGTGAAGGCATAGAATAGTAACCAAGAATTGATTCACGTCCCCAACTTCGGTTAATAGTGTAGATCTAAGAGCTAAAATATAATAACTTCATATATCTGATATGAATCGATTAATAATTGTTTGTTTTAATTCCTTTTGTATTATTTTTTAAGTTCTCTAATTCAATTAACAGAAGAAATAGTAATCTATTTTATTATAATATCCTATAATATTAATAGAATGTTTTGAAATGGGAATATCAATTTTCTGAGCTGTTGATGAACTATAAATACACTAGACTATTAATTTTTTATAATGGGAGATTTTCTATTATTGACGTGGTTCTCATTCTCCCCATTCCAATCAAGCATTGCTCCAAGTCGAAGCTCTTCACGATTGCATCAGATAACTGTAGTAGTATGCAGAAGCTTCAAAACATGTACATAATATAACAGTATACTGTGAACAGTAATGTTTTCATAATTATAACAGTTGAGTTGTTCAATAGATCATGTTCACTTCAATGTGGTTCATGTTCACCTCCATTTACTTACGTTTTATAATTTCACAAAGACTAATCACTCCGCAAATGTTTTCTCCAAACAGTTTATCCATGTACACTTGCAATTTATTCAGTAAGATCCAATAATGTTTATCATTGAGTTATATTCATCGATGTGTGTAGTGTAAATTTAAATCATTTTCATTCACAGTATTTATAGTTTAATATATTTTTCAACTTAATAGAAAGTTTTATATTTATTTATTTATTTTGATCGTGATGAAATCACTACTCAAATGAGTGAGTATCTATATTCATGATGTGTTGAGATAAGATTTATTGAAAAATAACTCAGACAACTTTCATTGATGTGAAGTTCATTTATAAGCATAATCAATTTATATATTCATATCAAAATAATATCATTGATAGGAAAAGAAATAATGAGTAATTATGAGATTAAATAGTCAATTTTTGAGTATTAACTACAATAAATCATTCTTTTTTCAATTATCGGATCAAGGTGATATCGATGATAGGGGAACCCATCAATTATTAATAAAATATGATTATTAACAACAATGAATTATTTCAATTATAAATTATCGAATCAATATAATATCACTGATAAGACAAAATCATCAATTATTAACGGAACAATGAATGATTATAGGTTATAAACAACAATAAATTATTCCAATAATAGAATATTGTTTATTTACTATGACTCACCTCGTTAGACAGTTGAACAGATGTTTTGAGAGAAGTTGAACAGGTGTGTGTGCACTGTGGAGGACAGCAGCAGAGCAGCGCAATCAATGAATGAGCAGCGTGACAGCAAACACCGTTTGACGCCGGGAGGGTGGTCGGCGCCTTTTATATCAGTCCCCACCTTCGGCCCACGCTTTTCGTGAATGAACCGAGTCGGCTGGTGGGGGAAGCCAGCCAGCTCTACGCGCTCCCATTGGTCCACATTTTCCGCGAAGACGCACGCCATTGGCTGGCCGGGATGGTGCAGGCCGGTATTGTAATAACTTGGAGTTTTTCTAGTTCGCGGATGATATTCTCCCCCACCCCCTCCAACCCGTCACCATGTCATCATGTTGTTGTTGAAATACATAAAATATATGTATCACATATGAGGTGTACATTGTTCGGACTTGTTGTTGTTGTTGCAGCATGAAAGCTGTGAAGTGAACTGGTGATGGTGATGATGCACCAACTTGATGTGACAACGACTGAATAGTTATACTGGTCAGGTGTTGCCTCTCTACAATATAGCATACAGCGAAAAGGATGGCTAGCTCCAAAGTAATTACGTCTAGTTAATCATCCCCTTATATCTCACTTTAGAGAACAACCCAGTTTTTAAAATTTCAATGAGAGTACCTCATACCTCATCATTCATGAGGTCATGCAGGAAACTTGAGAACGTCAATTAATGTAGTATTAAATGTGATGATTCATCATGTAAATTGTTGGAACAAGTAATTGATCAAAACGTTGCATTATCATTGACTCCGAATTGGATTTCATTAAACTATCTCGTTTGTGTTGACAGGTTGACGCTTTGACCTAGCACAGCTGATGATCTCAATTTTGTGATTAGAATAACTTTTCCTAGTTTTATTCCTAGAATAGCTTCTCTCGTACTGGAAGTCTCACAATCATCTGGACATCAGCTTGAGGCTTAAGAAGAACAGCACAGATCCCATTACATCAAGACAAGATATTAAACAATGTGGGTCATCATCTATCTATTATAGTGATGGTTAATTTTTTTATAATGGTGTATTTCATTCATAACAAAAGTGATTATTTTTGTCAGCAAGCCAAACTTCAGTGGTTCACGTGATATCGAGATCAGTTTATAATACTACGAACCCACCTACAATAGGCCAAGGAATTATGTCCATGATAAATGAATAGATACATCCATTCATTATCACCATTGTGTTCACAAGGTGGAGAAAGAATGTGATGTATCAAAAGTGGTG
The DNA here is from genome assembly GCF_014356525.2 of Nilaparvata lugens. Classification (NCBI taxonomy): domain Eukaryota; kingdom Metazoa; phylum Arthropoda; class Insecta; order Hemiptera; family Delphacidae; genus Nilaparvata; species Nilaparvata lugens. Next base: position 4,053,016 of record NC_052508.1, read on the forward strand.
AAGCGTTGAACATAATTATTCCATATTCCAATCAATAGTCATCTGAGCTAAGCGCAAATCTATTCACGTCTCTCAGCTCCCTGAACAGAGTGTGCTTGGTTTTCTTCAAGTGATAAATGGATAAAACTTATTCATTTCAGCTTTAAGAAAATACTGATGCTTGATATCTTATCCTCCATATCTCAAAATTGAGCTATGAGATCCAATAGTCAATTTTTGAGTATTAACTACAATAAATCATTCTTTTTTCAATTATCGGATCAAGGTGATATCGATGATAGGGGAACCCATCAATTATTAATAAAATATGATTATTAACAACAATGAATTATTTCAATTATAAATTATCGAATCAATATAATATCACTGATAAGACAAAATCATCAATTATTAACGGAACAATGAATGATTATAGGTTATAAACAACAATAAATTATTCCAATAATAGAATATTGTTTATTTACAATGACTAACCTCGTTAGACAGTTGAACAGATGTTTTGAGAGAAGTTGAACAGGTGTGTGTGCACTGTGGAGGACAGCAGCAGAGCAGCGCAATCAATGAATGAGCAGCGTGACAGCAAACACCGTTTGACGCCGGGAGGGTGGTCGGCGCCTTTTATATCAGTCCCCACCTTCGGCCCACGCTTTTCGTGAATGAACCGAGTCGGCTGGTGGGGGAAGCCAGCCAGCTCTACGCGCTCCCATTGGTCCACATTTTCCGCGAAGACGCACGCCATTGGCTGGCCGGGATGGTGCAGGCCGGTATTGTAATAACTTGGAGTTTTTCTAGTTCGCGGATGATAATTCTCCCCCACCCCCTCCAACCCGTCACCATGTCATCATGTTGTTGTTGAAATACATAAAATATATGTATCACATATGAGGTGTACATTGTTCGGACTTGTTGTTGTTGTTGCAGCATGAAAGCTGTGAAGTGAACTGGTGATGGTGATGATGCACCAACTTGATGTGACAACGACTGAATAGTTATACTGGTCAGGTGTTGCCTCTCTACAATATAGCATACAGCGAAAAGGATGGCTAGCTCCAAAGTAATTACGTCTAGTTAATCATCCCCTTATATCTCACTTTAGAGAACAACCCAGTTTTTAAAATTTCAATGAGAGTACCTCATACCTCATCATTCATGAGGTCATGCAGGAAACTTGAGAACGTCAATTAATGTAGTATTAAATGTGATGATTCATCATGTAAATTGTTGGAACAAGTAATTGATCAAAACGTTGCATTATCATTGACTCCGAATTGGATTTCATTAAACTATCTCGTTTGTGTTGACAGGTTGACGCTTTGACCTAGCACAGCTGATGATCTCAATTTTGTGATTAGAATAACTTTTCCTAGTTTTATTCCTAGAATAGCTTCTCTCGTACTGGAAGTCTCACAATCATCTGGACATCAGCTTGAGGCTTAAGAAGAACAGCACAGATCCCATTACATCAAGACAAGATATTAAACAATGTGGGTCATCATCTATCTATTATAGTGATGGTTAATTTTTTTATAATGGTGTATTTCATTCATAACAAAAGTGATTATTTTTGTCAGCAAGCCAAACTTCAGTGGTTCACGTGATATCGAGATCAGTTTATAATACTACGAACCCACCTACAATAGGCCAAGGAATTATGTCCATGATAAATGAATAGATACATCCATTCATTATCACCATTGTGTTCACAAGGTGGAGAAAGAATGTGATGTATCAAAAGTGGTGAAGCGTTGAACATAATTATTCCATATTCCAATCAATAGTCATCTGAGCTAAGCGCAAATCTATTCACGTCTCTCAGCTCCCTGAACAGAGTGTGCTTGGTTTTCTTCAAGTGATAAATGGATAAAACTTATTCATTTCAGCTTTAAGAAAATACTGATGCTTGATATCTTATCCTCCATATCTCAAAATTGAGCTATGAGATCCAATGTTTCCTTCTGATGTTTCTACATCTCTGTAACATTATCCTGCTTGTTTCTTTTGGTTGGGAATCAGTATTGGCAAGCTGCCAAGCTCTGTTATAATGTTATTATGGATGTTATATTGTATTAATATGATATTATATGAATAGGATTTTGAATATTGAAATTTATACATCTAGATTCGAAACTGTTTGATTTCATGTAATTATTGTAATCTTTGAAGTATCATAGTTGCACCACTTTATAAGTGAATCTACCACAGTTTCCTCGTGTAGTATAATAAAATCCTTGTAGTATATTATATAGTAGTACAATAGTAATGTGGCAGAGAGAAAATACAAGTACTTTCCAGCATTAATTTTTTTCTTTATACATGTATTTTCTCTCTGATAGTATAGGAGTCTATAGTATGATGCTTAGTTCATAATACATGGAGTATAATATAATGCATACATTTTCCTGCATAGAGAGAACTTACTGCGCAAGTGGGATCGATTCAAATCCCACCTGAGGCTTGGCGTACATTGTTCCGAAATTGAGTAGGATTATGATATAAGAGTAGGCGTGCGGTGCACCAACATTGAACAAGCTTTGATCTCCGTTTCAGCCCTCTCTCAACATATTGTTTCAAGTGGATTTATAATATTACATTGGAACAATGCGCCAATATCATATTTCAGCAAATTAATTAACAGTCTTAACAAGAATTGAGTTGAGATATAAGATCTGCCCTTATTCAAAGGATGACTAGCACGCGCAAATTCGAAAGCTCTATCCACAGCAGGATGAATAAGTTTAATTTCATCATGGAAAGGATATCTCCAGCATAAAGTTTTGCGATGAATGGGAATAGGATAAATTGTGACTTCGACTAGGAGTTTGTAAGTAGACTAAAATGTATAAGATTCCTCAGTCGTAAACTAGCCAGAAGAAAATACTGATTGGCGAAAATCTGGGATGAGAACATTATTCGATAATGATGAATGAGAACCACCTGAACGTTAGAATATTTGTTCCCTTCTAGATGCTGTTGAATTTTACAACTCACATTATATGATAATGTTTATCATATATGTATGATCATATAATGTTTATATGATAAACATTTTTTCAGTGAAATTGAGTGTGAGAGTTCAGATTAAATTATGAATTTTTTCCAACAACAGTAGAAAGAGGAAAAATCCTAATAGGTACAGTAAGAGTTGTAGAGAATTGAAAAAAACACATGACGTTGAATAGTTCTCAAAAGAAAGTTCTATGGCATCATGAGACTACACGGCAGTTTTTTTTATGGTAGAACTTTATTTGTTGGAGTTATGATGTTGATCAGAAATCTAAATTTGTGAATATTGAATGAAAATTGAGATAAAGATAGCAATAATTGAATTACAGACTATGATGATGAGTAAATTTTAATGACAGCAATTATTTCACAGACAGACGATATAGATGGGTTAAATTCAATCACAATAAGACTTTTTATTCAATACAATATTTATTGTTAATATACTAATAAACAAATTCAAAATATTTCTTCTATTATTACAATATTCACTACCTTGAACAGTAATTAACCAATTACAGAAGAGTAGACTTTGGAATGAATCATTATCCATTCATTGGATAATTATGTTTTACCTGGAACACTATTATAAATACAAAAGATACCGGAGATAATAGAATATTGATAGCAGTCTTCAATAGAAACAATCTAATCTTGACCGACTTGCGAACAATATACAGTATGAGATACTGTATACTTTGACAAGCATAAAAAAATTATTCATCAAGTCCGCATAAATCATGTCAGCTATAATTTTCGCTCATGTATGATGTGGATTTTCTTGTACTATGATCATTTGATTTCCTATTTAATCCCTTATACTTGTATGTACGATTATGGAAAGCGTTGAGGCAACTTTATTTATGTACCATATATCTTGTCTGTCCATACATAATCTATTTCTCATAGATTCAGAGAGTATAGATTAGATAGTTTAGAATAAATCTCATTTTCACAAATTTTATCATACTTCAAGGACAAACTTCACTCATCAATAAATACATCTGATTAAATTTTTCACAGATATTCCTAACAACAAAATCTCCACGTCAAACAAATCAAGGGCTCAAACTCTTCACAAATTCAACAAATTGCTAGCAGAGATTTTCTTCGATTATCGTCAGAATTTCATAATGTTATTAGAACTATTGGAACCTATCACTTTGATCTGCTGAAACTTATCGGAGTTCGCAGCTTAAAGAATGTGGAGAAGGAGTTTTATAGGCAGGTAAAAGTCTATCAACAGGTCCCTTTCCTAATCCCTTGAGCTCAGTTCGAAGCACATTCCCTGAAGAATTCGCATCTTGGAAATTGGGTCACGTGTCGAAAGTAGGTCAGTAGGTTAGACACCATAAGCAAGTAACGGAAAACACTTACTGTTTATCCTAGCCCGTTGTTGCTTAGCAAATTCAACAGATATTAAGCTCACGTAGTTTAATGACGTCTTTCGCCCCTCCATTTGTTCCCGACCTATTGCTTGTTAGGCATCTCGACTTGCGTCTCAAAGACGTTATTCCACTTCAGTGCAGGAGGCTGTTAGTTAGTCTTGTTGTAGTTAATCTCAATCTGGAATTTATAGAGCACACGAACTGGATACACTAACTTTAATGGACCTATTAGTAGTATGAAATGAAACACTGTTATGGGATAGAGTAATTACAGTTGGATAATTAATGAGATGATCATCTTGAGCAATCATTCAAAGCTTTTTTAAATATCGATTGGATTGATTCTTTTGTGGAGATCCATTTGAGATTATAATGTCAATTTAATAATATAATCGATGAGGATGAGAAGAATCAATGATGTTCAAGAGAAATCAGCTATTCAAATCACATGATTCAGGATATTTTGTTCGACAAATTTGAATACTTGAATAATATCCAATGCATGATTTATTTAAATATACCTAAAGATATAGTATGAATTGAATCTTTCAAAACATCTATTCTCCAGGTTAAGAAAATGCTTACAATCATAATATAGAGTGATGTGAGGTGTTATGCCTTCACAACAAATAGTTCAAATCATAAATGTCTTACATTACATGAAATGGTTCAAATCATTTATGTCTGTAATAACAAGAAATATTTCGAATCTTTCATGTCTGATGAGGTTAATCTATGTACATTCCAAATAAGGAAACTCTCCAATTCTCACTGAAATAGCTTCAGGAACTTTAATATGAAATCACAATTATTCTGATCTGATGTTTCTTTTTTGAATACTCCTATTGCATTCCTACAATTCTATTCCTGAGGGAGTTAACAGCTACTGCTTGAAAGGATAGAATAGGAATGGAAACTACTTGATATTGTCAGAGTCAAAAGTTTATTGAAAAAATTTCAGATACTAGTTAAGCTTATTACACCAATCTCCAGTGAACTAAAAAGCTGAAACATTCAGCAGCATGGATGAAGCCCTTCTTTGGCCAATGACAGTCTTGTCTCGGCCAACGAAAGTAGAGCTCGAACGTAATTGGTCAACAGCTAATGACCAATCGTGGGGCTTCACCCACAGTATGCATTCTGCTATGCAGTAATCAAGTTTTAAGTCTACTAGAGATTGATAATGGTGTGACAATTGGAATTTGTATCTTAAATTGTTTAATAAATTGTTCAATGAATCAGTGATTTTGACAATATCAATCTATTTCCATTCAATTTTAAATAATATGGTCAGGGTCGTTTCACAGTACAACATCCAATTGTTCAAGTTTTATGTACTCTGTTTAGTGTCAAATCATATTAATTAATTTTATAATTACTTTTTCCATCTTCTTGGTTTATTTTACGTCTGTGAACATTTGGATGATTACCATTACATAGCCCAATAAGGTACATGAAGCAAAGCCATCAATTCTGTGTTATTGGATCGTTTACAGTCCCCGTATACAGTCTTTCCCTACCTTATGCACAGTGCGACTTATGCACTGTCGCGACTAAATGGCACCTAAAGACTAAACCATTGCTCGGTTGATACTGCAACTCAGTGAAGTGAGGGAGAGTTTAGGAATGCATAGGTGACTCATTCACTTACACCACCCCATTCAATAGTTTTGTGAAGCAAAAAAACTGACACTGTTGTACTTCTTACAACAGCGCGACTGCCGGAAGGTTGAAGCTACTGATTGAAAGGATAGATTAATTCCTATTTCTCAGGCTACGATAATTTCAAAATCATCTATGAGTATTTATAAGCGAATTCGACATCAACCTTTCCAATGACAGACCGATAGCAATTATGTCAATTTGTCCGATATCAATTTTGCCTTTGAGAAATTATCTATTCAAGTCATATGATTGAAGATATTTGGTCTAACAAATAATGATGTTACATTTTTCAAAAGTGTTCCAATACTTGAACAACATTTAATGCATGAAAATCGGGGACCGAGCTTCGCTCTGGAGTACAACAGCATAAAAAAATTATTACGAAAGAAGAAATTATAATAACATTCATACAGAAATGTTCTATCTAATCACAGTAAATTGAGATTAATTTCCAGAGGAATTAAAAATTTACCTCACTAAGGCCCAGTTGTACAAAAGCCGGTTAAATTTTAATCCTGATTAACTTCACGTGAACCAAATCAGAGAAGACCATTTAAACAAGATGGATCTACTGGAATTAATCAGGATTGAAAATAACCCGGCTTTTTGCAACTGGCACTAAGTACATGATTGAATAATTACAAAAGTTCAACAGCTGAGTCATAATTTTGACACAGTCCCACACACATGAACTCGCTCACTCACTTCCATCACCAACAGACGACGAAATAATTATTATCAGCTGTTTTTCCAAGGATGAATAATAATTATCCTTTCCATGTCCTTCAGCAAGTTTTTCCAGAGATGAGACCTAAGCAATCGAATCTTTATATCATAAACCTACTATGTTCTGAATTTCGTGAGAATCGTTAGAGCCGTTTTCGAGATCCGGTGAAATACAAACATATAAACATATAAACTTATAAACATCTAAACATCCAAACATATCAACATTTAAACAGAAGTTGATCGTTTGATAGTATAGGATTTATAAAGATATGTCCAACGACTATGATTTAAATTTTTCAAAGCATCCATTCTCTGCACTCCAAAAAAAAACATATTTGTAGATATATGAATTATAATACATAAGAACTAATCAATCTATATTATTTTATCATTCTTTGAACTTTTAATATTGAATTTTTTTGAGAGTTTCACTGATGTAAAATTCTAATTCACTCCTTAAAATGGAAGCATTCAAGGCACTCAAGTGACCAAAATATTCATGAATATTAATGGTTGATCGTTCTGAAATATCCCACAGTAAACAACTACCTGCGGTAAACAGATTACATGCGTGAAACCTTTGACATATTAAGTTGATAATGGGGTCCAAAAGATAAGCCGTGTTATCAGTTAATAACACATTGTCATCAAGTGCTATTTAAGGCAACTGTAGTGGCAATCACTCCAGTCACGTATGACACATACATCAGATATTATACGTCTACGTCTAAGTGCAAGTTAGTAGAGAGAGAGAGAAAGAGAGAGCGAAAAACAACACGGTTTTTCAAACAATAAAGTGCTAGAATTTGACGTCAGTATCTGGTATCGATTGAGACTGGTGCCCGCCCGGGGAATCTATTTCGAGAACCCCAAACTCCAGCCCCAAGTCCCAGCCCTCGAGCCCTCAAAGGGCTCCACGCAATTGGCGACTGTGCTGAATAAATTCAGACTGTGTGAACTCCACTTACCCTTCCACCCTCCCCCACCCCACACCACACACCTTAAGCCCTTCTCAGCTCTCCATTCACAATACGGAAATCCTTCCTCAATGATTAATTTCGATTTTTTGGTTCAATAGCACGAACGTCAATGCTGTTCCGCCTACTGCTGCAGTTTCAAACTGTTCCAATTCCAATAATGTTTCCGCTTCTATTTTCTATCTCTGCGCTTATTGATTTTTCTTTTTTGAATATTCATTTGAATCATAATACAGGAAAAATGATCAAACCCTATTATTAGGATAGGAATGAAAACTTTATCCTTTTGAAATGAAAAATCGTATTAAAAAGTTATTCTAATCTTTGTTACTACTCTTTTATTCAATTTTCTACCTGTATTTCCTCCACAATAAGTTCTCTCTCCACTAGACAGTGATATACAATTAAAATAACTTGATTGTTATAGAATTACTAGTTCCCTTTACTTTGAGAGCGGTTCTATAATATGAGATAACTATATAATAATCATGAGTGACAAGGAATATTTTTATAAATAGGAATAAAATGGCAATAGATCAAAGTTTATATTTTTCAAGAAAAAAGTGAAAGGTGAAAAAAGGGATTACCATATAAGAGTTATCCATAGGTTACGTTTGTGAATGGAAATGAAAAATTGTTTCTTACCAAGCTTGAAACACATGCTGTTTTGGACAAGTCATATACTTAGGGGCGGTCTCCGAGCTCGGGATCTATAAGTTCTGCACTTACAAAGTCCAGGACTGAAATAAGCGCTCGGGTCTAAATCGACTTACTGAGTCACGATTTTATCTTCTAAACTCCGGGGTCTATGAAGTTCTCGACTTATTTGAGTCCAGGACTTTAATGTAGAAAACATGAGGAAAATTCACAATATTTTGCTGTTATGTTGTTGGCATTAAAACGAAAACAACTAATTGCAGCGGGATAATTCAAATGAGCATGCTCTCCAAACTATTTTGTGAAAATACGTTTCGATTTCTTTGTAGGCCTATTCAAAGTAAAACCCAACCTTTTGAAAGATGAATAAATAAACATTTTATTTTACTTTACGCTATTATTGATCCTAACCAGTGATTTTGGAATAAAAATTTCATTAGGCTATTAAGTTTGAAAACGTATTTGTTTTGAAAAAAAACTGGAATAATTTTTTATTTTAATATTGATATATATATGTTGAATATGACATTGATTAATAGCATTCAGATTGAATTATAAATTCCAAGCCAATCCTTGTATTATTTTTCTTGAACATTTTTAGGTTATGTCACATTCGTAAAATAAGGTTAGTTTTTACGCATAATTCTGATACAATTTTATTGCAAAATAAACTTGCAAATTATAAATTATGAATTTGGATGGACTAATCCAAATAATTTAGGTATTCCATGACATCTATTTGGCTTTTCATTTACTCCAAAAAAATAACTGAATTGTGTTTGCTCAGTTAAGTCTAGAACTTAAATTTAAACCCTACCCCAGTCGAGGGTCTAAAATTACGCTGTTCTAAGTTCTGGACCCAACAATTTTTAATAAATCCTCGACTCGAAAAGAGGCGAGAGTCTAATTTAAGTCCTGGACTTATAAGCCCTTCACTCAGAAAGCGAAATTATAAACTCCAGGGTCTAACGTGATCTCTAAACTCCAGAGTCTATTCAAGTCCTCAACCACGTTAACGCTCTGACTCGGAAAGCCAATTTTCTGACTCCAGAGTTTAAAGCCAGTTAAAGTCTAGAACTTAGCTGAATCCCGAACTCGGAAACCGGCCCTTACTGTTCAAGTTACATAGAGTGACAACTGAAATTTGAAATTCAATTATCTTGATTCGAGTTCCTTCTCATCGAATACGAGCAAATGGTGGCTGAAATACAGTGCGGTGAAGTTGCATAGTCAACCAACTCCAATCCTGGATACGAACTAAGAGCAGTGTTACAGTGATGACGCAGTAGCCTACGCTTCCAATTCCAAGAAAACTCCAACGGATGTCACATCAAAACTTCAGATTGACAATTCAATTTTAGGGAACAGATTTTATCTGATCAGTAATTACAGAAGATGTAATCTTCTATGTGTGGAGGAATCCAACAACATAAAAGACAACAACATGGATCAGACGACCACTCTTTGATCAAATATGGTTGTGCACAACTTCATATATTTGACAGTGTAAAGGTGCGTACAGACTTTCGCTCTGCTCCGCAACTGGGTGCGTACAGACTTTCGCTCTGCTCCGCAACTGAACGTCACTCGAGCAGAGCGATTGATGATCGACCGGGTAGCAAGAGTGGAACGCGAGAAGAGCGTGTAACAGCGGTCGAGCTTGGCAAGCTCCTAGGTCGAACTAACCAATAGTTGCGCATGCGTGGTCAACGTGTTTGTTTGTAATGTTTGTTTATAGTTACGATCTCTGTGTTAACAAATAAAATTATCAAAATTAATAATTCATTATTAAATTAAATAATATAACATTATAGAAGCATTTATAATAATAGTTACCGGCATATTAGTATTTAGAAGAAAGAAGCCGAACTCTCAACCAAGCTTTTCACCTTTTAAAACATTGACAGACATTACTTTTTATAATAAAACATTAAAAAAAATGGAATGATCATAATATTCATTATAAATTTATTATATAAACAAAATGTATAATTACGCTACCCAGCAATCCCCTGGTCAGAATATTTTATCTAGTTTTGTCACCCGATCAGCTGCGGATTGAACGTTTCACATTTGTGAGGTTAGGTTGTAGCGAAGTCAACAATAAGAAAAGAGCGGATCGATCATCCTTCGAACATATTTCGAACCTCAATCTAACCATGGCGTAACATCTCGCGTAACGTTCATGATCGGAGCGATTGCGGAGCGTGTTGGAGGCGCGTATATCTGTACACACCTTATCAGTCGGTATTCACGGTGCTATTCATGACACATTATCGTTCCCCTCAGTTCTGTCATTGTTTTTTTGTTATTTACTTCATCAATTTCAAAAATACTGGTAATCGATTTATTTGGTATTGATTCTTCTCCTGTCAATATCGATGTACGGTATCTTTTAATATTCTAAAACTGTTCCAACACAGAATAACTTGAGGTGTAAGATTGATTATTTGCTGCGTCTTGGCCTGTGTAAATCGTAGGGACCAATCATCAAAAGACAAAAGCATTAACGAAGGGATAGCAGCATTTCGTGAATCGAAGAAAAACCTTATGGAATCCATTTGGGCAAATGCAAATGCATGAACTTGACTGAGCAGTTTGTTCAATTGACTACTAATTCGCTACAGTCAACAAAAGAGAAAGTCAAAATAATGCTATTGGCGGCTTTCATAGACGTTTGTGACAACCTGTACTGACCATCAGTTGGTACTGTCTCCTCCAAGCGTTCACTTCTTTTTCTCTCATTATCTTCTCCAACCCACACCTTACTGAACACCTATTGCAATGAAATTGCAATCTATTATGCAACTTCAGGATTGCAACTCAATAACTCGATAACTTATCAAAGAGCAAGTACTGTAAACATGAATAACCCAATTTCATATAACAGTTCTCATAAGTTATCAATATCATATATAACAATTTTTTTGAGTTCTTTTTCACTGAATGGTCTTACCATAAAGCTTATAATGAACTACTGATAGGTGGGGAGAAGTTTTCACTTATAGTTTTAGTTTTCCATTTGTTGATGAAACAACGTTTTTCAATGTTTTCCAAACCAGAATATTTCAATCACTATTCAAGGATTATTGACATGTGTGAAAATTATTGAATAGAACAATATCGTTCATTACATGAAGTTAGAAATCATGAGAATCCAGTATATTCGCTCAAGTAATAATTCGGCTGCTTGTTGCCGACTCAAGTAGCTTGGAAGTGGGTGTCGGCCCTCTTTGTTGAGCTATCCAAAGCACAAATTTGGAATTCGGAGCTACCTGTTGCTCAGGTGAAATCGATAAGCCGAAACACTGAGGTGATGCTTGAAATAGTTGTCGCCGGAGCTGAGGAATCCAAGTTGACCGACAAGAGATAATTAGATAATGGAGTCGATTGATTTGAAGACCATTGAGACCATCTGTCTCTTAAGTGTCTCTGAAAGACTTATTCTCCTGAGATTGGGGTTTCAACTAGATTGAATTACCTACATTGAAATCAGTAACTGGTAGTATCTGAACAGGGATCAGAAATCACAAATCGGAAGTATGAATTCAAAATTTCAATTTGTTATGATATTACTAGATTGAGAATATGTTATTATCAAGTACCACGATACATTCAGCACACTATAAATGTATAACTGATAAATTCAGCTCACCAACTTGAGCACTGGGTTTCTTAGATTTTAGAAAGTCGTAGATCTTTTCCTAAGAAGTAAACAATTCATAGAAGATAATATTTTAAAAGATTATTATAAAGCCGACAATTATTAAATGAGCATTCAATAAATCAAGGATTTGGTATCAAATTACCTCATTCTTCATTGGCTAGAATCTCATTGTAAAACACTAAGTGGATAATTTGGTATTTGATGGAATATCAAAGATAATTTCAATGAAGAATTGATTCAAACATAAATGATTTCATGAATCATTTGGATACAATGTCAAACAATATAACGAATACTCTCTTATTTTCATAGATTGTTGTTTGTTAAGAAAGTGAAACCTATCAACGAGCTATATGGAACTATATTATTAGAGAAGAGGATGAAACTAGAGCAATCATAAATTCAGATAGCATTCTACAGATTATTCTGTAGCTTACCTGGTGAACTTCGTACCACCAAAAAAGTCAATGTAACCCATGACACACTTGACTTTATTTGGTGAATCATAGAATTTATCTGTCAATCAATATTTGCATTTACATCTCAATACGGGCTTCCTGTGTGCTTAGTCATTCAGCATTTATTATTCCAAAAACATATTATTCTTCTCAATCAATTGGTAGTGATTTCTATCTGTAAAGTGTTGAATTGGAAAAAAAGGGTGAATCAGTGTTTCGAAGATGAATTTAATGTTTTCATAGTTGTTGATTGTCAATAGATGGTCCAGGAAGTATAAGATGTACGATGAAGTACACAGAATTCCATATTCTTTCCATTTTAGGATGAGTATAAGCTAAGCTAAATTCAAAAAGTAAATTATTTATTTATTCATTTACAATGCAAATGACACTAATATAATAACATTGAAAGATAAAATAATAATGTAGTCCTTGTCATTAAGTCTGTTTGTAAATTAGTCTGTGATTCTTCAGTATTGAAGAATGCAATATGAACAGCTCTCTTTAATGAGATGAATAATTTTTTTTCCTACAGTTACGTTGAAAAGTGGCCATTGCTGCACTGATTCCAGAACGCAAAGAATCACTTTTCCGCTCTAGTGCGGGAAAAATTTTTCTGCACTCCAGATTTGCAACATGGCAACGCAAAATACTTAGTAGGTTATATGGAGCAACAGTGCAGCAAAATCAAAATGAAGTTGGTAACAGTGACTGGGCTGCTATAGTGAGCAGAGGTGCAACGAAGCACAACGCGCTAATTATTATTCATTATATATTATAACCAAGGACAACGAGGACTTTAGGATTTTAGGATTAAGGTTTTTATCAATAATAAAATTACACAGAAAAACATTTGATGGATTTCAGGCAATTTTACCCATAATTACCCACTTTTCATATTCAATGGTAACTGTAGGAAAAACCTTATGTGAAATACGTGCGCAAAGTTCCTCTGCTGCACTCAAGAAACCATTCCGCCCTCGCCTACGGCTCGGGCGTAAACGTTTCTTTCGGTGCAGCAAACTGACACTTTGCGCACTAGTTGCACAAATAACTATTCCAACATTCTCCAGTTTCTCATTGATAGAACCCATAATGAGAAATGTTAGGAGTGATAATATTATTTGTATAGGTCTTCTAAGGAACGATTTTATCTACAGCTGGTACCAATCAACTACACTAACTTCAACTAAAAAACCAACGTTTTAAAACCAGTACACAATTTATCACAGGGTGACGTGTTTATAACAGCTGGTAACTTTAGATGCCGAATCATATCATCACAATATGATCTTGAATCATGATCATCTTTTCGTTCTTCGGTAGCCGCTCGGCAGAAAATTTCGAAAACATAGGTCTGTAAAATGGATTAATAAATTATTATTATTAGCCCCCTATTGAAATTTCTGGTCAGAAACCATCCCTAATATTCACACAACATATTCCCAAAGTTTCATGCCGTTGTGTCAAGTAGTTTTCAAGTCTATAGGGAACAAACAAACAAATAAACAAACATACAAACAAACAAATAAACTTACATACAAACAAACAAAGAAACACACAAACAGACATTAATTATCATACATATAGATTATCTACTTATTAAAGTAGAAGATGGTGATGATTTTCACCTTCTTATTCATTGAATATAATTATCCTGTTCAATCCTGATGCTGGATCAGTTGAGTATGAAGATTAATCCATCTGAAATTCCATCATTAGAGGAAATATAATATGAGCTGTTCAAAGAGAGAATAAAGAATCAGGAGATGATAGAAATTGTTCAAGATCTGTGAGAAAAAACTGAAGGTGTACCAGAAAATGATACTTCTTAATAGTACAATTTTATACCTCGAAGGCAATAACTTGGGAGAATGATCTAAATTGTCAATCAATCAAAGTCTAAATTTATAACAAGCTTGAATTCATTAGAGAAAATTTTCCGTCACAGTGAGCAGAAAACATTTTCTTGCTACATTCCCCGAGGGACGCTAGACAATCAGCTGAACCTGCTTTATATAACAGAAGTGGTATTGAAGCCCGCAAGACTTTTCCTTATCCTTGAGACATCTCTTCCACAGTTTTCCTCATTGAAACATCTGATATCTTCTTATACAAGCACTTGTTTTCCTCATGGAATTCTCTTACTTTATACTCCCCATTCCTAAAACAATTTCGAAAGAGTACTATCTTAGATATTGATTATATCCGACATCGCCCTATCCTAAATGTTATCTGAGAAACAGGAAATATATTATTAATTGGACAAAAAAATATAACTTGTGTATAATTCATTATTCCAAAGATGTCAACAGAACCACTTCAAATAAGTTGTGACTCTTAATAATTGAATTCAAATTGAAAGATTACATTTATTAGGAAGTTTCAAGAAATGGAATAATTCCAATATGAATCAGTTTAGACAGCTGATTGGGATTGGATGTGATTTCACAATTGATTTGAAAATAATTTCAAATATTTTTTGAAGAAATTCCCCTTCAAATTAATCATTATTATTCTTGGCTTCCAAGAGCGCCATCAAAGCTATCAAGAGTATGAATGTGTCCCCTACTTTTCTTACTTATGTCTGCAAATGACGTCAAAAAATACCATTTTTGATGGCACCAATGGAAATGTAACAATATTCCAGCTTTTAAAGCACTAGAATCCCTTCTAATTGACTCAATTCCGATTCCTAGGGCTGAAACTCTTTTGAGCATGAATGAAATCAGATCGAATTTGAATTTCCTGTTGACAATTTAGGTATTTATAATCACCAACAGAGCTGGCAGACATCAAACGCTCGTTCTCATGATTATTGGAAATCATATATTCCTGATGATATTTTATCAGCAAGATCATGTTTAATAATAATTATGAATTTTTATCATCTATTAATGCTTTATAAAGGCCATTCCACACAGCACGTGGCTAGCTACTTTTCAAAACATCGCTTCCCAGCTAATCAAATGAAGCAATTCACATAGCAGCCAAGGCCACGCGGCAACGCTTGCTTTACTAGCCACGCGTGGCTACCGTTCGCTCTCTGAGCGATCTTTTCAAACGTGTCCGGCCACGTTTTGGTCCGAGCATGCGCAGAACGTATACTAGACGTATACTATCGTATGGAACGTATACTATCATTGTCAGCCTCAAGGTCGCGCATTAAATGATGGAATTCACCATAGGTCTTCCTTTTTTTATTGATTGGATGTACCCACTGGTCCCGTGCTGTCACCGAATACAATAAAACCAGCTCATTATCATTACTACTGCTGCTGTTGGAGTCATCAAACCAAGGTAAGCCACAAGAAAATCCAGATTCACACCAGGGGACCGTCGGAGTTGACATCTTCCTGCATACTGACGGGAAACGTGGCCGGTATAACATCGCAACAGTCGTGGCGGTGTGAATTGGCATGTGGCTAGCGTGGCCGGCGTGGCGTGCGTCCAGCCACGCACGCCACGTGCTGTGTGGAATGGCCTTAAGAGTTTTATGAATAGTTTTGAGATAAAATTCCTTCTTACTTATTCAATCAGGACAGTTGTAATTGAATTTCAAATGAACTATATTCAAGAACTACAGCCTATAACCGAGATCTTCATAGAATATAATCACAGACAAAAATCTAGTTATCTTAAAATAAAACGAATGAACGGTATCTTTACTATATGATATACTATAGTCATCACGAATACATCCTTTGCTCCAGTTTCTGTTCTCAATATTAGAACATCATCGTGATGTATATTTCTCATTTTGTTATTTCTATGCTTCCTTCTCATTCAAAAACATCTCAAAATAGTTATTTGTCATGTAATAAACATTGGAATTGTGTCACTATTATCCGATTTGGTGCCGAAGGATATCTTATAAAAACTTTCCCAAGGATACTGTTTAACGAATGGAATGAATGAATCAATTTATTCACGAGAATATATCATATAGGCCTATGAGAGAATATCATAGTTGAAGACCCTAACTGTGATACTGTACCACGAGAGAATTATCATATACGAGAGAAAATCAAAGATAAAAAACCTAATTGTGATACTGTACCACATTTCGATGTATTTAACTTATGAGTTGTGTTTTCCAAAAGTAGTATAAGGAATTGTACAAGAAGACATGCGTTGTGTGTGATGGGCTTTATCACATCTAATAAAGGAGAGTAAAAACATGTCTAGACATCTTGTTTAGTTGGCTTGAAGCCATATGAACACGACCTCTCCAACTTTTCTCCGAGATACATATTGTGATTCACATTCCCTAGCGATTCTCGCTGAAAATCAATTGCTCTGAAATACTCCCACGCATCTCGAGGATGTGAACGAGACTCCTTCTACATCATTCTCAGGATATGAATTATCAAAACAAGGTAGTGACAGATATTACCCAACACAACGTTTACATAATAATGGAAGTTATTTTCGTTCCAACATCGGGAAAAGTATTTTTGCTCCAGGGAACTGAGAGAGTTTCTCCACAGAAATATTATTAAGTAAGCTGTGCTGTGACACTTTTGAATATGAGAAATTCACTTCCAAAACACCATTATTATTACGTCGTTCCGGTTGTTTCAAGTGCAGTTTGAGATTTATCGATGTTTCCTTCTCCACTCATAGGATATTTTCGTACTTGCAATAAGCAAAAGTGCGACGTTCGTTTAGTTCAATTTCAGAGAAATAATAAAATATCACTGAAGTGTCATTCAAGATTTTGGTAGGTGGATATTGACGTTGAAAGGATTAGAGAACAACCGTTCTTTATTGACTACTGAATTTATTGCCTTGAGATGAGAATTGTATTTTTTTCGAAATAGTGCATACGAAGGGTTATTTTATAAACTTAGCAAATCATCGAGATTAAATACAACCTGTACCCTGCATCTCAAACATTACTTCCAAAATGTTCAACTGTCTCTTAAACATACAGTTGAACATTTTAGAATCAACTAGAAGGAAATAAAAATAAATAATTGGGTACTAGGATAATGAGAGACGATTCAATGTCTACTTTGACATTTCAGACAATACATCACCATTGATTTAGTTTTATCTTTGTTTCCACTTTTTTATTATTTACATTTTGAATTTGATCCTGATAACAACTTGCTAGCCGACCTTTTTCTTGTTATTGTAATGCTCGTATTTCCATGTTTAATGGTTTCTAAAATTGTATATTCCTTCATTCCTTTACGTATTACCCATTTCGTTTTGTTGTTTACTAGGTTCCTTTTCATTCGTTGCTGTTTAAAGGTACTCATGACAATATTTAGAATACTTGGGAATGTCTAATCTCCGCCATTGACAATCGAGTTCTACTTTCATTCTTCAACAGGCAATATTATCCAATTTTGGGATTCCACCCATGCTATAAAATATTCCCCAGCTTAATATTTCCCAGTTTATTATGCTCTCAATTCAATTGAGATTGATGTAGGTGTGTATAACGATAATAACAATGGTGTAAACTAATATCTCAAATTGCTTTCATAAATTAGTCGTGTTGACAATATCAAGTCGTTTTTATTTAACTTCAACTATATCTCTTGACGTTCCACTGGTTTCATTAGAACAGCTGACTGAATATCAGCGGCATTTTGAGCGAGTACTCAAGCCTAGGGGTTCAGTATTTAAACAACTATTTGAAAAAATTTGAAATGTTTGTTGTTATATACACAATTGGAGTGAGTTAATGTGGTCTTCCGCTAAGTAGTCGCGTAATTGCTTCGTAAGTCTTGTTGAGGAAACAGTTTCGAAATCCAGTTGACATTTTCTTAATTGGAGAAGAAAATCGCCAAAGAGATTAATGGCAGGGAATGCGAGACTCAATTGATCGTTTTTTTCTGGCAGAGTGATCGCTTCTGGGTCAACAGCTACATCCCAACTGTGAAAGAATTCCTACAATCAATCAATCTTTCTAATCGAATCTGGACCAAATGAAGAGTTACGTTCATAACAATCGACTTTGAATTTCTGCATGTTGATCCAGTTTTAATGTGCGCCATAAAATTGAAGTTTAACGTGATTTTCGGTAGCATACAGTATATCTTTGACTTTTCTTCTTATTCATCGGGTATGTTATGTAGGCAAGTTAAAGATGAATAAATAAAATTGATAGTTGAAACAAAAGTTTAGTCACCTCAAAATTATTGTGATTGTGGAAGGATCTCAAGAGTTGTTCTTAGTTTGATCAGGCATTATCATCCAGGAAAATTTCTATAACAGTTAGGCCCCTCACCCACATATCGATTTTTGGACGTACGATTTTTTGCCGCCCTTGGTCCTTACAAATTCCATTAGATTAAACAGATTATGTCAAGCAGATGATGCTTGTCAAGTTCAATTCAATCTGATAGAATTCATAAGGACGGTAAAAATCGATGTGAGTGTAACTGGATCATCCCAAAGGCCTATGAGATTTTTATCTTCTTATCTATTCATTAAGACATCACACCCAACGAAGATTGAAGAAACACGAAGGGTGAGGAAGGACTACAATTTCCATTGTTGTTGATCAATGATATGAGTGTATTTGGTGGATATACCTGTTATGTACCGTATTGATGTTTACCATAGCTGAGAATGCAATTCTAGAGTGCATTTGCAACAGCTGAGATATGAGATGAATTTGTTTGGGTGCACTGACTTCTTATGAGACAGAAATCCAACTATTTGAGTACAGTCTAATATTGTTATCAATCTATTCCCATAGGACTAATCGATAGTTTTGTTGTATAGAATCACTAGTACCCTTTCATTTTCTTCAATAAAATTATTTGAGTATAATAATTGGTGAATGTACCATCTTATTGGTGTAGAGCTAAGAATGCAATTCTGGAGAACTGCTAAACTAGTGAAATACTAGGTTGGGATGCACCTACCCCATATGAGAACAGAACCTAACCCATTTGAGCATAGTAAATGTTGAATACAACTCTTAGGGCCGGTTTCCGAGCTCGGGATTTACCCAAGTCCTACACTTTAAACAGCTGGAGTCAGAAAATTGGTTTTCCAAAACGGGGCGTAGTCGCAGTCATTGTCATAGTCACGTTTCAATTAAATTTCGAAAAACTAGAAAATTGAACACAAAATAAAATAAAGAGAAAATAGTGTACAGTTTCAGCTATTTTGAATTATTTAGGAATGTATAATTTCGTCAAGGAAAAACGTTTCCAATTATAGAAATGAGAAAATAAAAACTACGACTACTGTTATAAAAGCTGCGACTACGCCCCGTTTTGGAAAGTCAATTTTCTGACTCCAGCTGTTTAAAGTCTAGGACTTAGCTAAATCCCGACCTCGGAATCCGGTCCTTATTGCCGAGGAACATAGGTGAGAATGCTATTCTAGGGAACAGCTGTTTGGATGGAACGACCCTATAGAGAACAGAACTCAAACTATTTGAGTACTTCACCGTATAAGGTTAATCATTTTCATATGACTATTTGAAAGTTCTTTCACATAGAGTCTCCAGTACCCTTCTATTTCCTTCAGTGAAGTTTTTGCATAATAATTGGTGGATGTAACATATTGTTGTGGACCATACGTACTACGTCTCGAGTACAGCTGAACTAAATTCATTGCATCTGGTGTGGTGCATCATCCTCATAAGAACAGAACTGAACTTATTTGAGTACAGTATAATATTACATTCATTTTATTCCTATAGAACATCTTTATAGCTCCATCACCTAGAATCACTAGTATCCTTCAACTTTCTTCGGTGGAATTTGAGTTTAATAATAATTGGTGAATGTATCATATCAAGCTTAGAATGCAATTATAGAGAACAAATTCTTTATTAAAGAAACAATCAAATACATCCCAAAAATCAAATGCAATATTGTTTCCTAATTCCTGATATGTGTTCCCTATATATAGGCTACTCTGTGTGGGGACATATATAATGATCTTACTTCGCACATTAATGAATAATTGACGAAAGATTTTCATTTACTTTAGAAAATTGATTTTTAATGTCAATTATAATATAAATAATCTCAATAACTTAAACTGTACAAATATGAACATTCAATGATAGTTTGATAAACAACATTAGTAAATTATTAACAAGTCATATGGTTCATATGATTAGAAAGAAGAAGCGTGAATGTAGAGCAACCAGCTTCTTACATCTCCCCCCCTTGAACGAGAAACTTCCTCGAAGGTGTCAATTTGCTTGAGTGACAGATGATTGGTTCACTCCCATTGATTCCGCAGGCCACTTCATACATTGAGTTTGATATTCTTCTTATAATGGGGAACGGTCCACTTCTAACTTCATCTAATTTATTTCTATTCAACTTGTTCCCTTTTTCTATATACACTAGTTCTTTTTCCTTGAAACCATATATTCTTCTGTTCTTATCACATCTCAGTTTGTTCCGTTTGTGGTTTAAATTGGAATTTTTTATTGCTTCTTCTCTGTCTATTTGTAAGTTTCGTTTTTTCCTCAGTTGTGATGGTATTATTTCCAAATCCTCTCCCAATAGCAGATATCTTGGTGTAAATTTAGTAGTGCTATGGATTGTCTTGTTGTATTCTGATGTGCAACTTTCCGCTATTTTCGACCACGTCTGCGTTCTTCCTTCTGGACTATTCACTTTGCATCTAATACGATTCACCAATGTCTGGTTTAGCCGCTCATTAAGACCATTTGATTGTGGGCAATCTACCGATGTGAACACCATTGTAACACCTTTTTCGAGTAGGTAATCTCTAAACTTTTTTGATTTGATAGACGCATATTGATCAGCTAATAGGATCTTGACAGAATGGTTTTGTAAGATAGGATCTAGCAAACGAATGTATTCTTTAGTAGTTTGACCGCTAGAGCTTGAAGTGAATGCATATCTAGAGAAGTGATCGACCAATATGTGTAGGTATCGTTTTGTTGAGTTGTTTCCACCAAACCCTCCAACAGTATCTATCGACATGATCTCATACGGTTCACTAGCTGGACCCAATTGTGAAAGTAATCCTATTGAGCGACCTCTTCTTGTTTTATTCTTCTTACATATATGACACGAATCACAATAGCGCTTGACCATTTCATCCATGTTGGAAAAGTAGTAATGTGGACGTATGTGTAATAGTGTGTGGTGAGTTCCGATATGTCCTAGTTGAAAATGAATTTTCTCAATCAATTCTTTACCCTTTTCTTGAGAAAGGAAGATTCTTTTGTTTCCTTTCATACATTTGTAGAATATTTCCTCTTTATATTCAACATTCCTATTATTCATTATTGCTTCTTTGTTTTTTTCTTGATCGTCTTTTATTTCTTGTATAGATATCAAATTCACAACTGTTAAAATGTCTTCATTTCCTTCAAAGTGCTCTAAAACTGGATTTCTTGATAAAGTATCTGCTTCAACATTTCCTTTTCCTGGGCTATATATCAATGTGAAATCATATTGCGATAGGTAGTATACAAGATCTCCCAATTCTTCATCGGTTCGTGCTTTCACTCTAAGATTCTCCAATGGTTTGTGGTCTGTGATCACTGTAAACTTCCGTCCTATCAACCAATATTGCCAATACATAATTGTCTCTTTTATAGCCATACATTCCAGATAAATAGCTTTTTTCTTCTTTTGAGCAGGGCTCAGTTTTTTTGAAAAATATGCTACTGGATGAAGCTCATTATTTTCTTTTGGTTGTTTCAGTACAGCTCCAAATCCCTCTCCACTGGCATCGGTGAAAATGAATACTGGTTTTTCATAATCATAATTTGTAATACGGGACTAGAACATAAGTATTTCTTCACGTTTTGGAAAGCTTTATCACATGTCTCTGACCAGATAAAAGGTATGTCCTTCCTCAGTAGATTGTGTAAAGGTTCTAGAACTTTCACTGCATTCTCTATGTATTTATAATAGAAATTTATTTTCCCCAAAAACTGGCGTACATTCTTCTTGGTTTTCGGTTGTGGGAAATTTTCAATTGCTTTGAGATTGTCAGTGAGTGGACGGACTGAGTTATTTTCAATTATGTGTCCCAAATATTTAATTGAACTCCTTGCAAAGTTACATTTTTCCAATTTCAGCTTGAACCCTTCTTTATAAACCGCATCAAGTACGAGGTTTATATGTTTCAAGTGTTCCTCAAATGTCTTTGAAAATATTAAAATATCATCAATGTAGCAAGTACAAAAATCAGTCAACTTATTTTTTTGTAAAGTGTTACCCAATATTCTTTGAAAAATTGCAGGCGCGGTCTTCAAACCAAATGGTATCCGTAACCATTGATAATGGCCTTCGTGGGTCACAAATGCAGTTTTCATTCTGTCTTCTTTTTTATTGGTATTGTCCAGAATGCTGAATTAACATCAAGTACTGTGTACCATTTACAATTACCAGCCTTCACTGTTATATCTTCTATTCTTGGGAATGGTTGTGGCTCTGGTATTACAATTTTGTTCAGTTCCCGGAAGTCAATACATAGCCGTGATTTTTTTTTTCTTCTCGTTTGAAGGCAAGTGTAACAGGAGATGCAAATGGTGAAGTTGAATATTCAATCAATCCTGCCTCTAAAAGTTTTGAAATTTGTTGTTCTATTTCTTTTTTATCTGGGATACACGTTCTGTATGGCTTCTTAATAATATATCTATCTTCTGAAAGTTTGATTTCTGCCTCTGCATGTTTTACCTCACCTACATCATATTTGTGTTTTGCAAATAGTGATTCATAACCTTCAATCAGCCTTGTTATTGTTTGTCTCTTTTCAGTATCAAGATAATTCAGATTGCTTTCCATATTTACAGAGAAGACAGATGACTCATAATTCAATCTTTCAACATCTGTTTTGTCATCAACCTTCTGTAAAATTTCTAAATTTTCATTCTGTATCAATTTGAACTTTTTTATTGCATCCAATCCAAGAAGTAAGTCATAAGAGAAATTATTGTTCTTCACAACATATACATCTAATATTTCTTCGATTTTATTGATTTTCATTGGAATTTTGGCCCGGCGATTTGTAAAATTCACACCACTAATAGTTCGAAAAAGGTTATGGTCGTTCATAAGTTTTGTCTTCAGCTCATCAACAATTTTCTGATTTATTAGAGTGATATTTGAGCCACTGTCATAAACCCCTTTTACAATCTTCTTTTTATCAACTAGTACATTAACTGTAATCAATGGAATGAACTTACACGCCGGCTTATTCAGTTTTTTGAGTTATCAACATCGAGTGTATTTTCCTCACAGGTTGTGAAATTCACTGTTTTATTTCTATTCCTACAGATCTCTGCAGGATGAAAGCGATTTGGTTTTCCAAGGCTGTACATACAGAACAAGGAGTCTTCTTTCTTCTTATCTCTTCCATCTTTGTTGAGTCTTTTTTCTGGCTATTTATATGACTATGTCCGTTTGAGTTTGTGAATGAATCATATTTTTGAATCTCATTCATCAGATCTTCTGTGGTCTCGATATTTTCCTTATCTAATCTATTCTGAATATGAACTGGTAGTCCCACAACAATATGTGAGATTCTAGATTCATCTGTCATAGTTCTCTCACATTCAAGCAATAATCGTTCCTTCTTCAAAGCATAATCAAGCATAGATCCAAAATGTTCAATGTATTTGAATGAATATGCATATCTCACATTTGACCAGCCTTTATTAGAAAAAGTTTGGAGAAATGTTTTTGACCACAAATTCCAATTTTTCAATCCTAATTTATATTTGTTGGAAGTATACCAATCTTCAGAACTCCCTTCTAAAAATAGTCTTAAACATGTTATTTTTTCTTCATTGTTGTGGATATTGTAACGGATACATTCTTTCTCAAAATCTTCCAGCCAGAATTTTGCATTTTGTCCAATTTTCCCCGAGAATTTTTCCAAAACAAATTTCCTATCAATATCAATTGAAAATTCACTCTTACCTTTTTTCGGCATGTTGAACAAAAAAATCGATTTATAATGATCTTACTTCGCACATTAATGAATAATTGACGAAAGATTTTCATTTACTTTAGAAAATCGATTTTTAATGTCAATTATAATATAAATAATCTCAATAACTTAAACTGTACAAATATGAACATTCAATGATAGTTTGATAAACAACATTAGTAAATTATTAACAAGTCATATGGTTCATATGATTAGAAAGAAGAAGCGTGAATGTAGAGCAACCAGCTTCTTACACATATATAATACAATATTAATATATGAATTTAAATATCATGTACTGAATAACATAATAACTCAATATGATATTATATTGAAATAAATCAATGTCAATTTATAATCATTCTTGCACACATTCACACGCACACACATACACACATACACAAAACTTAAAATTATATACGGATTGGTTGCTGTTTTTCTTATTTGGTTCAATATAATTCATAGTTTAAAGATTCGTTTTTTTCCTTAAGTAGGCCTACTGATGTAATTAGACCATGAATGAATACGCGTTTTTGAAGAGAGAGACAGTTATTGAAATTGTATACTGTCTTACTGTTTACGCATAACAGACGGGATTTGTGAGCTCAATGATCTTTAAAATTGTTGCAGCGTTCATGTCTAGTAATGTAGAATTTTAGTAAATTTAAACCTATATTAATTTAGTAAAAAATCATTCGTGTTGTCTAGTTGTAATATGAATTTCTTGATTTCTTGAACATCTTAACTGGTACAGCTAGTTAAACACACTTCGATTTTTGGATGTTTGATAACTAGCCGTCCTTATGAAGTCTACCAGATTAAACGGAACTTGTCAAACATCATCTGTTCAACCTAATAGAATTTATGAGTACGGCAAAAATCGTACGTCCAAAAATTGAGGTGTATGTAACTGGCTCAAGTTGCATTTGTTGAGTTGCAACAACCACATAACAAAACTTCTATTTCTGTTCATTATAATATTATTATTCATTTATCTTTATAGTACATAGAATCACCAGTAAGCTTCAACTTAATTTGGTGAAATTTGAGTATAATAATTGGTAGGCTATATTGTTTTGAACCATAGCTGAGAATGCAATTCTAGAAAACAGCTGAGCTAGTGAAATGCATCTGTAGGAGTGCAGCGACCCCATACGATGAACCAGTGAAATGCATGTGTTGAAACGGTGAATGAAGCGGGTCAATGTTTGGGTTGGGCAGGGATATGCAAGAGCAGGCAGGAGTCAGCCAGCGCCAGCATAGCAGCCGGGTCTGCAGAGGAGCTGGTCGCGCGTAGGAGGATGTAGCCGCCACTGCTGCAGCGACGGGCGACGGTGAAAGGCTCTCAGCTCTCACCGGGCCCTGCTTGCAATCAATACCAGGCCAACAGCCGCCTACACAACTCCACAGCCGCCAACCTCCAACCTGCCTCTGCTCTGCTCTGCCTGTGCAGGGGCTTGCGCTCTTCAAGCAAATGACACCCCTTCGCTAACAGGTGCCCATCTTTCGATGACACCTAATAGAGTTCATAGCAGGAGACTGGTTATGACAGAAACCTTACCAATCTTCTTCAGATATGTTTTTTGTTACATTGAAACTAAATAGGTCTTCCTATGACACCTAATAGAGTTCCTGCAATGAGACTTGTTTTGAAGAAAACCTTACCAATCGCGCTCAATTATGTTTTTTGTTATGAATTGAAACTGAAAAAAAGTTCCTGGCATTCCTCTCAAGGGTCTGGGTTTGACAGAACTGTTACCAACGCTTCAAAATATTCTGTTTGTTATATTGAAACTGAATAGAGTTCCAAGCGATCCTCCCAGGAGTCTGGGTTGACGAAATCTCACCAATCGATTTTAGATATGTTATTCGTAATAATGGAAGAAGAAAATTATTGTTAATAATGGGGTCTTGATTTAACAGAACTGTTGCAATCGCTTTTAGATATGTTGTTTGTAATATTGAAATGAAAAAATTATCTAACCTTAATATTACATAAGCTATATGAGGATTCGAGATTTTCAAATAACTATTCCTGCACCGAAAATTAAGTGGTAGAACAGTGATGAGTGATTTTCATAACCTAATATAAGACAACATTGGACAACATCAACTTTTTATCGAAATTTGGAAGAGGAATGGTACAGGCTTAGCCTAGTTTTTCCTCCATGGTCATAATTATAAAATTATGATTATAGTGTTTTGTACAATAAATTAATAACTTGATATTACATCAGATGATGCCTTGGAATGATTATTGTTGGACGTCTGGTTTTGGCGGGAAAATTGTCAATCACTTTTTGAGAGGTAAAAAATGTGTTTGTGTTATTGAAATAGAAATATGATTGTAAATAATCCAACTTCACCACTTATGCAACATGAAGGGTTCTTTGGGACTCTTTTTGCTAGTCTGGTTGTATTAACTGTATTTCAATTTGGTTTCGACGGGGTAATTGTGAAGTACATTTCAAGTGATAGAGAGATTCTGTTTGTCAACAAAATTTTAGCTGTTCTAATTTGCTGAACAGGGGCGGAATCGCCTAATAAAGTTCCTGGCAATCTTTCAAGAACTAGTTTTGACGGAACCGTTACCAATTCTTTTTGGATAGTTCTGTTATGTTGTTTGTTATATTGAAACAAGAATATTACTGTCAATAATGTATCTTCATCATTTATGTAACATTATTTCATTTCAAATTCCAGAGATTAAAATTTTACCTATCTCTTCGAAATATTACTTTTCATAAAATTTGGGAGGAGTACCATTTTGGGCTGAGCCTCTTGTTCCATCACAGTCATAGCCCATATTTATAGTTTGTAATTTTAATAATGGATTAATGAATGAATAACCATGAAAGAGTTTCCAGGAACTTTTCTCAAACGTCTGGTTTTGATAGTAAAATTGTCAATCGAGAAGTAAAGAAATTTCTTGTCAAAAAATCTCTACTCACATTGAGTGATAACCATATAGGTATTTCACTATAAACATATAGGTATTCCAAAAATGTATAGCAGGCCAATTATGTTAATTGATTGTAACTTCATAATTTTTTTGTTATTTCTCTCTATACGGGTTTATCAACTTCGAGAATACATTTTAGAGAAAGCGGGGTGAGCAGAACTAACTCAAGGCACCAAAAATAAGGAAGTGGCAAAGCCAAATTCAACAAGCAGTTTCATTGGACAAGACTTGCTTGTCACATTCTCAAGCTTCTTGCTTGCTATTGGTTGTTAGCTGTGGAGCTAAAATGGCGACTAGTCAACCAATCAGACAGCTTCATGATTTTGGAGGCGTGGACTACTATTCAGCTACTTTTAAATCAATTTCATGCTAGCCTGTTTCCATGAGAAGTTAATTCAACAATAACAATGTCATTGAAGGGTTATTCTTTTTTCCATCATAAGAGTGACTGAGCTGGAAAGGTTTGAATCCGATTCACATATTCAGCTGGAAGGAGAGAGAATCTGCGAGTTTCTCTCCATCAATTTTACCTAAGCGTTTCCAAAGGAATTTATCAGATTTTTCAAGTATTTTTCGTCAATTGGCGGCTTTATACTCAAGTTGAGGATTCCAATAAAGATTTCACCTCTTTCATTTTTACTTTCTTATGAATTTCCATTTCGGTACTGCTGTGCCTTTGCACGTGCAAGCGAAGCTCGGCTTTGAATATTGATAACTGAATGAATCAAAATTTCAAGGTTCCAAAAATAATGGTAGACACATAATCTGGTAAATCTTGTCTCCAGAATTCATTTTCGACAGAAGCATTCACCAATCAATTACTTTGTTACTTATATGGAAATAGTGAGAAAGTTTATTTTCAGAAACCACAGCAAAGTTTTCTGGGGAAAAATATTTTATTTGAGAAATGGAAATAGTTGGTTTTCATCATAATAACATATTATAAATGTAAACTGAAAATTATGTCTGAGTAGATCCCATATGTGAAATTCAGATTCAGAAAACTTGTTTTTGACGTGTGACATTCATATAAAAAATTATTGGATATTATGGATAATGAACTCCGCATCATCACTTGACCAGTGTGAGTTAAGACAGAGATTTCCTAGTTGAATATGGAAGATATTCGCCTCCCATTTTCCAATCCGAAGTAACCGTGGTGTAGGAAGTAGCAACAATGAACAATGAGGGAGCACTTGTCAACGAATGGAATCATTTGTAGGGATGAACAGCAAGGGAAAACCAAAATGATTATTCATCTATTGGTATCAAACATCAACAATTCTAAGCATTGTAACATTCCTTACTTGTCCTACATCAACATATTAGCTGTCATTTGTTTGATAGAGCGGTTGATTAAGGGTGATTCACACCATATTTCAAAATTATCATCAATACAGTTATCAAATCAAGTTCTATTCAATGACATCACTTACATAACAAATTACGTTGTGTTATAACGACCTACTATTACAAAGATACTAACGTACAGCTTCCACAAAGCTGAGTTAAGTCTACATAAGGAGATGGACAGATGAATATTGTAAAGCCGTGTCCACACTCTCGGCATACATGTTCAACAAACATGTTCGTTGAGGAGCTCAGGGACAAAAATTTTGGATAATCATTGTTTGTCAAACAAAAAATTACAGTTTTCCCAAACATTTTCAGAGTTGACAGCTGTAAAACATAAAATCTGATCTTCCCACTTACAAATATTTTATTTGGTGAAGCGTCCACACTGGCTACGGGCAAACATTGTTTGTCAAACATAATAAAATTTGCCAGAACTTTTTCAACAAACATTTTTATCGAACATTTGTTAAGTGTGGACACGACTTTAGACTTTACTCAATTAAACGTTATTTTTATGATGAAATATTTATGAATTGAGGGTCAACTACCCTTTTGACGCTTCACAATCCATCATTATTTATTGAGATTATAATTATATTATCGAAAATACTGGGTACAAAGTATACTGTACACAGAACACAAAAAAGACCATAACAATTTTCATTCAATCAACAGAATTTGAAATGAAGGGATCTTCTGTTATTCCATTATACTTTATGGAAAACTTTTGGGTTTTAAGACCGAACTTTTGTGATTCTTCCCCCACTACTCTCTTCCCCTCTTCCCATATCTTCTCTTCATGTTTTCTCCCTTCCTTTCTTGTTTTTATTACTCTGCCAGTGAGATTCAAATAATAGCACCGAACTTTCTTATCACCTATCTTTTTAGGTCCACTTCTTTCCTGTTCCGTTATTACTTCATTTCTTGGTATTTTCTCAGATTACACTGCTTGTCAGTTGATGTGCTCATTATGCCTTCGTCTGAGGCTTATCCTAGCATCATAATAATTCTGCTGAACAATAAACTTCGAAAGAACACTGCCTTGTTTCCAGATATAAATCTATATTCATATTCAACTTCTTTACTCCGTTGTACTTATTAGAATTGAGAGTTTCCCAATCTCAAAATTATTAATAATGCAAAGTCTAATACACTGTCAATGTCACTCTAATACAATGTATTGCAATTGTTCAATCTTGACAATCTTTACTTATTTGGGATGATTGAAAAATCAATATGATGGGAATCAATTGAATAGTGTTAGTATGCAATAGGTCTTGCAAGACCGGGCAATACATTGTCATCTGTGATGAAGAATCAATCAATAAAGAATAGAATGGGAAATCAGGCGTTAAAACTGATTCTACTATTCTCTTCTAAAGCTGGTGATCACTTATGGGATTCTATATCACCTTGATTACCAAATGTAAACTGAACTTACTTTCTGTACCCAAAAATGTTTACAAATAGTATGAGTGTCTACGATGAAGAGCATATCTTGGATAGATTTATCAGTTTCAATAACTGAAACAATCAACTGCTTGATACTTCAACTGGAAAAATTGTTAATAAACTCTGATTTTATCACACTTTTTCAGCTAACTGGGAATTTCATTCATCATTATTTGTTGTTTCGATTTGGGGAAGGATTCAAAATAATTGAATATGGTCGGTCTGCTAAAATATTGAATATCCAAAAATCTGAATTTCTATCAATTATCTGTGATTATTTGAAACAACTTTTGAAATGATTGCAAAATTCATTATATAATAATTTATGAAGAGGAAGCACCAATCCTTTGTTGGTACGAAATGCGCACCGCAAATCATTCAGAGAAATGAAAATTAGCGTGCCGCGAAAAGTGATTCCATGAACAGGTACTTGTGACAATTTATTTACGAATGAATTCTATGAACTTATCCATTCAAAAATTATTTTTGGATTCCACAACGGGAAAATACCGCAAATCAGTGGATGCAAGAGTAATATGAGTTAATTGTTATTTCCCTTTGCAGACTTCACCAGTATTGTTCAACAGGGATATTTGCTCTAAACAAAATTAAAGCACTCGAGATGAGAACGATACAGACTCCCCTCAAGATACAGACAGAACGACTCGTCCATGGTAAAACTCTCAATAACCTTTGACCTTTTGCAGCTCGACGTATTTGTTTTGTAGGCGTAATGGAACGGTATTTCGGTTCAGTAATCTGAGTGACTGACTAAATAATTTTGAACTCGGCTTTTAGAGCTCTGGCAAACTATTGTTGGCTCATTCCTTTGTATTGTAACCAAGAATACTCAAGATACAAGACAATGAATGCTTCAGGGAAAACTTGTAAATATTTTCTTGTTTCAATGAAGAATTTTCAAATCACCTGGCTATATAATTCAAAATAGTCTCCACCCTGAGCCGATTTCCCGTCAATTATCAATTGAGACATGCCGCCTGGTGATGTTAAATCAAATTCAATCTTGTTTAACAAGGCTGTTGGAACGGGATAACCAATTAAGGACCCAGCCACACAGAGAGTGATCTGCATAAGTTTGTGCATTTTTACGTATTTCATCCCATTATTAGGCATACTTCTTGAGATGACAGATCGAAATTCCCCAATGTTAAATTTAGGAGAAGCTCCTGATCAAGATTTGACAAAAACCTATCACTGAAACTTCTTGAATAGAATTGAACTATGGAGTGAAAGATGACGCCCTATTCGTCTATTAAATTCTACCGCCGTAAAATTAAAGATGTAATGATTATAAAGATGCTATCTAAAGATGCGTACAGATTTACGCGCCGCGAACATGAGCTATTCACTTTTAATCAGCTGATTCCAAGCTTCTTATATCTATATCTTATACGGTTTCTGTAAAATACAGATATAGTCAGCTGATTAAAAGTGAATTGCTCATGTTCGCGGCGCGTATATCTGTACGCACCTTAACGAAATCAACACCAATAGAATCAATAATAACGAATTTTACCACAAATTCAGGATGTTATTTTTCGGCGGTTAACTGCGAAAGACTTGAATTACCTAAGGGCTTGAGTGATTTCCTTCATTACTTTCTTTTTAGAATCACTTTCAATCAAGAATCTGTTATTTTAATGAGACACCATATGTAGAGTGATGTAATATAAAGGTGCGTACAGGTGTAATCGCCACGAACACGCACATTTTACTTTCCGTGAATTAATGCTAAATTATTTTATCTGTATTCTTACAGAAACAGTAAGATACACATAAAACAGCTGAGAAAAAGCGAGGCCGGACACGACAGGGCACGTCAAACTAGTACAAAAAAATGTTCTTCGAATACACAAAATGTCCTGAACTCCGGATGCTTCTGTTGTGACATGGTGTCACCTACTCCATCGCAGTCACTATGTCTGTTAATGTCTAGCTTGGTGTAACAACACCCTGAATTTACACATGCACATCGTATCGTTTGGTCATATTTGTAGCGCTGTTAAAGTTTGTAACATGACATATTTGCGAGATGCACAGCAATATGTTTGTGTGAGGGGTTGAGACCATCCCTTAATCTGTTGGGTTTCATCCCTCATCCCCGTGTGGTTGGCTGCGAACTCGTGAACTCATTCACGTCACACTGTGACGGCAGCCAGCAGCCAGCCTGCTCAGGTCCTGGTCCGGGGGCCAGGGAGACCCCGCGCGAGCGGAGTGTGAGGCGGGCGAACGCCGCCTGAATGAGAATCCGCGGCTTTCAATGGGCGAATGACGTCAACGCCGAAACCCTCTAGCACTCTTATCTATCCATACTATCTCACACTTCCCACTTAACCACCTCTATAGTGATAAAACCTTGGTTAAAGGCGGATTCCCACACATCAGTGTGTGTGTCCGCTACAGTGAAAATAATATTATTCACATGAGTTCTAATGGAACTGTTCCCACTCATCTCAGCCGATCGGGTATAAATAGTTTCATTGGAACTCACAAGAAGACAATTTTCACTGAACGGGACGTGCTAACGAATGCTTATATAAATGGGAATCCGCTTTTATACTCTATAACTGAATTCTCATACAAGTAGACAATTGTAAGCATATAAACTACATACATGGACATGTACATAATTCTTCTCTTGTTTAGGTACTTTCTCCATTACGGAGGTTGGCTACCATCATGGCAATTTCAATTTCGTTAACTCCTGGATGATAACAAATGCTTTATTAACATAATGAATGGACACCTGCAAAGTTGAAAGTCTTTCAAGGTGGCGCCACGACTATTTTAACTCTAATCAAAAGATCCTTGCCACCGTATATCTCACAGAATTAATTGACAGAAGTTCCAATAATGATATTGTAACATCAGAGAATATATCAGGACATGGAATGAACAGAAATGGAGCAAGAACTTCTCCAAACATTCAATTAAAAAATCAAAGTCAAAGAGTTTGATAAGTTGTTTTTCTCATAATTGAAGACAAATGAGAATTTTTAAAGTTCTGGGGAAACCTGTAATAAGAAACGAGTTGGTATAAGAAACGAACTCACATTCGACCTGAATGACCAGGCATTCGATTACCATCTCAGTTCCATCTTGGAGCTGTAATCTATTTATTGTAATTCATATTGAGAGTTTCAACATCGTTTCAATATCGACACATTCCCATTATCGAATTTTTGACAATGCTTCCAATACATTTATACAATGTACAATTTTGTTACAATATCATTATTGAAACTTCTATCAATGCATTTTGTGAGATATAGGGTGGCAAGGATCTTTTCATCATTTTTCCATTGTAATTCTAGTCATTTTTGGGACTTGGCCATTATTTTCGAATTAATATTTGCCTTGCTCTCTGAGAGTTGAAAGCATTCTCATTATTAATTTGATTTTTCTATTATTCATATATCTCTCATATGTAGTTTGGATGCTACTCCAACTATGGGTGTGTCTTATTCAAGCCGATTGCAGACTTTCTCATTGATAGAGAACCCAATCCTATCCGGACAATCATATTATGTATATATGTATAATCATACATACGTCTTTGGAAATCACGAATGACAACAATAATATTAGTTCAGTTCAGATCATGATACAAAAATACTCTCGAATCTCGAAAACAAATACTGAGGTCCAACTTCAATTTCTCCCATTCAAGGAAAGTCTCTGTTCTATAGAAAGTTCAAGCAAACAACATTAGAAGAGTCGTGCGGATTTACTGGTAGTAATGAAATGCTGATAAATAGAGTCATTTCATAAATGAATGAACTGCCAAACTTAGATTACTTGAGAGAGACTGAAGGGCCCTCCTCCTCCTTCTGAAACAGATTTGAAATGGCTCTTTAATTAAGTTTGACCTTCGATTCTGCGTCAATCAATATCCACAGACTCCTCTTCACAGAGATTCTCTGTAACTCTTTGACTTCAAGAGCTGGAGCCTCACTCGTAATGAAGGACAAAAATACGAGTATCAAAAGGATGTTTAGTTGGAAATCGATTACGTACAGTTCTCTGTACATTCCTCTGTGACAGAATCATTCATCAAGATCAGAAATAGCACTTCATGTTTGATTAAACAACCAATTAATAGATTAAGATCAGCGCCGCAATCAAGTTTAAATGTAAAATAGACCAAATAAAATTTGGCGGGAGTTTTGGTGAACAAAATAATGAAATATTTTGGATATTCAGTTGAAGTGGTTTCACTGTTGGATAGTGATTGAGAGATACCAAATTTCATTCTTCTACCAAATTCTATATCTTCTACCAGCCAGTTACAGAGCCTACGCTGCCTAGAGCAAACGGGTTGTATAGTGTCATAACGATTACTGGAGTAACTCCAAAAGTCGCTGTGCACACCTCACCTTACTGTGAACATTCAATTTTGCATGTTGAGTTGGAGTTGAAAGAGTAATTCGAGATCTCGTAACTATCAGGGTTTTTCCGTTTATGTGAGCAGGCAACTGTGAACACGACACAGATCGTGCGATATTTTGAAATACATATTAATTTTATTTTCCTGAGATTGGATTCAACAATAATTTTTTCCTTTTCATTTTATTTCAAAATCACTTCTTTTCATTGTTTCTACTCAGCTCTCTAATCTTTATTTCTAATTCTCCTGATGAACATGACCTTCAATTGTTCATGACCTTCAAGGAGATTCAGTCATTCGCCTAAAACTTATTCCTCGATAAGATAAAATTGCTCAATTACATTTGATTATTTCGTTCGAATTTTCAATGACAGTTCATTCGCATTTTGATCGGAGAAATGTTGCCTAATAATCCCGACATTAACATAAAATTTATACTTGAAGATGTAAAATTATATGTAAATCTATGAATGAATTTATTCTCGAGAATATTCTCTAAAAATTAAAACACTTATTGACATGGGCTGCATTTAAATTAATAAAAAAAATAAATCGTATAGCACCCTTTATTCTTTGAAAAACTTTAAAATAGAAAGTTTAAAGTTTTTTAAAGAATAAATGGTGCTATAAGATTTATTTTGTTTTATTTATCTCTAAAAATTATTATCTATAGAATTACTACGACCCTTTGAAAAATTATCAAGTAGCTGTTCATAAATTATTGACCGAGCGAAGTGAGGTCTAAGATCCAAGTCGACGGTTTTGCATTTCTCTTTATGTTTAATATCGGGGCACCGAGCTTCGCTCGTTATTTTTATTTATTGATAAACATACACAATTCTATAAAATGATCGTGTTCATATTTCACAGCTGGCTATAATTATGTAATCTTATGAATTTCGGGGATGCGATATTTTGATTTTTCACATACTCACTCGCTCACTCACTTTTTTACTATCCACAGCTGTTTCAGTCAAGGATGAATTATCCTTTCAATGTCGTTCAGCGAGTTTTCCCAAGGATGAGACCTAGTGCAATCAAATCTTTATATCATAAACCTACTATGTTCCAAATTTCGTGAAAATAGTTAGAGCCGTTTTCGAGATCCGTTGAACATAAATAACCAGATATAAAAATAACCAGATACTGTATATAAAAACAGAAATTGCTCGCTTGATATAATAGGATATGTTTTTTTGTTTATATTTATGTTTTTATGTTCCGCATTTACAGCGAAACGCAGCAATAGATTTTCATAAAATTTGACAGATATTTTCCTTTTTGAATTTCGCGTTGACGTATACATACGGTTTTTTGAAATTTTGCATTTTGAATATAATTCAAAAGGAAAAGGAGTCTCCTTTAAACGCCAATATTACTGTAAAAATCAGACCATAGAAAATTCATCATCAGACTATAGAATATTCATCATGAATCAGCTGTCTAGTGGACCATAATACTACCCGTTCAAAAACATTAAACATCTTGTGGACTATAATACTGCCCGTTCAAAAACATTAAACATCTTGTGGACTATAATACTGCCCGTTCAAAAACATCGAACATCTTGAAAATGTATCTTTCCGTCAACGTTAGTAGACAGTTGTCTACCAACTTTGTCTTTCCATTAGCTGAGGCCATGATTCTAGTTTGGAGTTTGGAGTAATTGATAGAAAACATTTTTTTACATTTTCCTTTTTTAATCTGATGATTGAAATTGCAACAAATATTATTGAAAAGAAATTGATTTCTAAAATCATGAAAAATGAGAAATGAATTTTTTAGGGAATCAACATTATGGTAGTTTATTTTGTTAATTTCAACACACAGATTTTTCGCCAACACGACAACACAGAATGTTCTCTGATGGATTGATTGGATTGGCGTATCGACGGCAGGCAGACCTGATAACATCGCTCACACTCACATTCCGGGACGACACGTCACGGTACGATAGGACCTAGCTCTACGTTTATTTAGGACTTTTTCTAGACATTTTAAATAAATTAATACATTTTCAATAAATTATTTATGCATTTTTGAGAAAACATAACAACAGGTCAATGTAACTTACTGAGCGCGAGGTCTACTGTTCACAGAACTACTAGTTATATCCTGAAGCAAGAGTTTTGGAAGGACTTTCCAGACACTTGATTCAAGTGACATTACCCAATTCAGATCTTTATCAATTTTTCATTCGACCGAGTAGGCTATGAGTCATTCTTAGTGAATGTCTCTTTCAATCAAACACTGATGTTGTCACGCTAACAATACTCTTATTCATTCCGTAAACACACTATTTTGAGAATGTTTTTCATAGTGTTAGTGATATTCTTAACTCGGTAAGGAATTGGAAATGCTTTATATTATGATAATCAAAAACAGTAAAAATATCAAATTTACTAACAAGAGAATGTTTAATATCCCGCAAAAGCAGTAAATGTCTCAGTTATACTTCAGCTACGCTCACACTGGCTTTTACTAAGGAGAGCATAACAACATGACTCCGAGCAATATAATATCTATAAGGATATTATGTATCCCTATAATAACGCATAATATAATCATAACAGTGGGTGTTCGCTGTAGTTCAGATGAAGCCGAGTCAAGAATCATTTCTAGCATATCAGAATGAGCATCTGTGAGTTTTAGACCATAGCAGTTTACCAAGAGAATACTGATTACTCGCTACTGTGATGGTTGAACTGGGTAGAAGCTAAGAGAGCATTTTGCCTCTTGAACCACAAAAACCATAAACTTTGAAATTCAGCAGCTAAACGACTGTTTCATCAGAACGTGAGAGTTCATGCGTGACTTGATGCTAAGAAATAAGTTGCTGGAGTGTAGGTTACTGAGTTGATAACCACGCTGCAGTTAGAAGATCTTCTTTAGTCTTTTTTGCTAATTGTTGATATCATGATATGCATCATTCCCATAGAGTTTTAAACATTTCAAGTGAGTGATTAAATTCTATTTCAATGGAGCCAATCAAAAAGTAACAAAATTCGAAGTTGTCGTCTTCATGGATTAGGCTGAGGATAGGCATTGTGAGCTAAGCCTGTTCCGGCGTCCATCTTTTCCTCAATCTCCTTATGCATCTTTTGCCTTCTGGGTAACCGATCATGCGATATTCTCAACAGATGTTCTGACCTCTCTTCTTTGTAGCTCCTGATAATGCTGTGAGTGGTATTGTAACACATTCTTCCCCTATTACTTTATTCCTGTAGCGGTCTTCTCTCGTGCATCCTTTCAGATGTCTGAGAAATATCATTTCTGCTGATTGAATTCTAGATTCGTGAGTCTTAGACACCCATGTTTCACTGCCATGAGGTAAAAAGAGAACAGCCATTACCCTGTAAAACTGCATTAGTGTATCCTTTCTAGCTTTGTTCCTCAGCCTATTTATTGCACCATACACTGAACTAAATTTTGATTTTTTTTTTTGCTGAACATCTTTGTCTTCGTCATAAGTGATCGCTTCCTAGATATTTGAAGTTTCCACTTGCTCAGAAATCATATTATATAGAACGTTTTTGATCTGGTTGGCCATTTTCCATGAAATGGCATAACGTTTGTTTTCTTCTTTCAAATTTCAATTTTGATACTTGGAACATGCAGCTTATATTACAATGACATTTGTAGCTTGTCTTCAGATTCCTGCAGTATTATTATAGCTGTGTCGTGGCCAATTGATGAATTAATAGTTAATAGTATTTTTTGGGCAAGAGGGTTGCCCTCGTCCACTTGTTGCTGCACATTGAACAAAGTTTATAATAATATTGTTAGGAAGCGAGCTTAATTTAATCTTGATACTCAACATAGTTGAATATCATTAATAGAATTGGAGAGAACATATAGAGAGGGTGATGTAGGGACAATTCTCAGAATTGACTCTCATGTCAGAAAATGGAGAAGTTTTAACAGGCACAAAAACCTTCAGGCTTGATCCTTGTAAAAAGATGATTAGAGTGATCGAAAACTTCTATCATAATTTGGGTTAGGATAAACAATGATGAAATTGTTATTATTCACATTATATTGATCAAACGTCAATAGTTTTATTCTCCTGAGTAATCAGAAATTATTGACATCGATCACATTCCCCATCAAAAATGTTATATCAGTATTACAGTAACCATAACCAGAATTCTCAAACTGGCAGACATTATATCAGAATTGAATTCTCTCTATTGGTAAACTTTCATGATTATTATGTGACTTTAATCTTCGAACAGTGATGTAAGGGAATTTAGAATAATGGATGACTAGTTTACTCAAATTCAGATGAAATGTTTGAAATTTGTCAATGACATTCGATGGCATTTGATGATAGGATCAATCCGAGCAGCCATTACAAACAACACAACTCTTCTGGATAACAATATTATAATATGAATAATGAATATTGTAGTGGCAAAGTGTGTCGATAGCCCAATCATTGAAAGCTAGTGTTCTCTCCATCCACATAGAATACATGTAAACTCTAATCGTAGATTATTATGAATCCAATGCTTACATGAACCAATGCTATATTCTTCACTAGCACATAATTCTGATTAGATATCAATATATTATAGCTTCAAATCTAGTCGAATAGAATATATTATGTGAAGTTTGAGTTAAAACTAAATTTAACAAGTTTCAGGACAATAATTTTGAATTTATACACTAATTAATCAGTGTATAAATCAATTACATCAATTATATTATATTCATCTGAACACGTTAAACGCTCTTCCGTTCTCCTAATTCTACATAAATTTCAGCTCAGAATAACTATAATATGAACTAGTTTGAATGGATTTTATGACAACTTCGTGTCAAAAATCTTCCAAATTTCGATTTCAGAGAGATATAACACTTTAATTTCGTTGACAACTCTCTCGACCATCTGAGTTCACCTGAATCTTGATCAAATTAACCAGTTTCAACGAATTTTGTGATGAGTTGATGGCAAATCCTGTTATCTTCCCAATAAAGTGAGTTCTGATGTTATAATTTCGAAATACACTCCATCCATACTTGTGACGTCATCCTCTTAAACCTCTTCACAACAGAAGCTTAAATTAAAACTTCGAAATCCTGAAGCCAACCGTGATCCTATCTCTCGTTGAATGCCAGGAGGTTAGATTATAATACCTCGTGCAAAATCCGTGAACAAAAGCACAGAACATACAAACCCAAACAGACCGAGAGCACGCGTACGTGCGATAGAGAGCGTATAGAGAGTTTTGTATGAGAAGTAACAATCTGTCAGATCTTCAACTTTGACCTTTGAATAGAGAGCTGCCCAAATCATTTTCGCTCTTTTGAAAACTGCTAGATTGTAGAATTTCACAACAGTAACGAAGCATTGTGGGTTGCTCACAGTAATGACGCAATTAGTGGCAAACATTCTCTGTGATTGAGCCAACAAACATGTGGATTGCATAGACTAATTATTCAAATTGCATGACAATTTATATGATTTACAGAAATACAAATATCCTTTGATAATGCGATGTATGACATTTCGAAGATTAATGACTTGATCCACGCATTTTTATTGGAGTTTCTCATCCAATTTATAATTTTCATTATAATTAATTATTGTTGTAGTTTACTCTTATTAGACTACTCTATCCTTCACGAGCATTCCCTCAAAATCAATCGAATCCTGTCAATCAAAAACGGCTTGATTTACTGAAGTACGATACAGCGGTGAATAATAATAAATTGTACATACTATCCTTCAATAGTTAAGGTTTCTACAAAAGCATGATTGTACATTTATCTGACTGCAATATAGCTAATATTGCAGTATTGGATTACTGCAATGACCGAAATATATCCAGTATATACGGCAATGACTGCAGCATAAGGTATCATATATTATACTAATTTCAAAAGTTCACTGCAAATCGACGATGAGTCTATTCATGTATTGCAAGGTCATGAATTTACAATAATCATTTACAACAATTTGAGTACACCTCAGACTAAAGAGTATAGCAAAAATATGTAATAAATTCTATACGATAATCTATGCTACAGACTTTACTTTACTTATCACACAATATTTGTTGTATACCAGAATGAGAGTGGACATGTCAAAAAATGGTTTTCTCATTTTTTGGATATTGTCTTATCATTTCGGTACATACTTCTACAATTCCATTTTTAGTTCTTAAAGTCTTAATTCATTTCAATCTACCCAATTTTCGGTTCAAACAAATGATTTTGAATCTGACACTTTCAAACTCTTCACGTACAAAGCGCCATTGCTATTCCTGAAGTATTGCAGATGAAAATTATTATCATATCCAAATACTGTTCGTTAATTGTTGATGAATTGATGATATAGCTCGTGTGGGCCCAGCAAGGCTTGGTGGCTCGTTGCGACCAACCCTATCATATTTCCACTCCAGATTGAAACAATACACGGCAGGTTAGTTGGGTCCGGAGTTTTCAACTTAATTAATTAGAAAGTTTGGAACTTCCTGTGCCTGCATCGACTGACATTCAACATTGAATTTTGATGTTCATTATTGAGTTGTCGTTTTCATTTATGAGATATTGTCATAATATGGTTGTATGGTCATGAAGTAATACGACAAAACTGTACTCCTATTTATCTTTATAATCCTATATTATTAATGAAATTCAATAAATGATACCACCTCATTATTATTGATGAATATCTTGCAAACGAGACAGAAACAGACTTACGAGCCTATCAATCTTGCAAGCATGAATCCAAGTTGATTCTCATGAATATTTCAATGAGATACTGACATTTAGGATAGCCGAAAGCTACGTGAACCTAAATATTTGGTTGGACAGGGCCAGAATTTGAGAAATCGGTCAATATGAGAAATTGAATCAAAAGGTATTCATTGTCAATAACATGGCAATATTTTCATGAAATAATGATAGATCTTCTTTGGGGAGACCTTTGACTCGTCGACTCAATATCCATTTGCACAAACTTTTCAGAGTTCTCAACTTAATCATCTAGATATTTTTATCTTAATAAACCTTATCGTCCTTTCCATCCCTTACTGAATGAAACTGCGTTTATCCGATGAAAAAATATCATCAGGATTATTTAAAAATATATACTTTTTGTCAATTACTTAATTATAAGAACATGGAATGAGACTAGTTTCATTTATTGCGTGGATAAGGATATACAGTATTTCATTCATAATCATAGACAAAATCTCATTCAATTACCATCTAATCGTTGTTTCGTCCTAGCGATTTGATTATTTATAGATACGAAATATTCTTTGATAAAGAATCTTACGATATGAGTTCTTGTTTTGGAATAGGAATCATTTTTATCACCAAGTGTTTTGTTTCGTGAAACTTTGGTTCAGAGTTTGACAAGCTATTGTGCGAGCTGAAGATAAATAGTGGTAGTTGATGTCTCACACCTTGATGCACACGGAACAAATAAACAAAATGTCGGAAATGTCTGACTGGCTGCTCGGACTAGGTCGTAAATAAAATCGAGACGCCGAAATTGCTGAATCAAAACAAGGCAGTTATTCTTGCCCGTCTCAAGAGTAGAGGTCTTCAGCGATGCAACAGCAGTCCTCTTTGTTATCATACTGGTCGCCGCGCGATTCTAATGTGGTAGTCGGGGGGGGGGGGAGATATCTGGGGGTCCCTTCAAGAAGGGAGGGGGGTAAATGTTGGGGATGTTAACCCGGGATGTCTGGTGTTGTTGGCAGTGGCGCCGATCAGGTACCTCAACCCCCCTCTCTATCTACCATAAGGGGGGGCACAGTCAGACGGGGGTCGATGGACCACCCCTTCTTTTCTGTGTGAGTGAGCAGTCAGTGTTCACCGCAAGTCTCAATACTTCACTGATTCTTCTCAGTTGCTGCTACGAACTGAAGCTGATGTGAGGGAAGTAGAAGTGAAAGAAGAAGTGGAAGAAGAAGTGATCAAGAAGTAGAAAAAGATGGAGTGGAACAAGAAGAGACAGAAGAAAACCGATGGCATCGAAGATCCAATATCAACCGTTTTTCTTTCTTGAAACCCCTCCCTCCGCTACACACACTTCTGAACTGCCATCACATTCAACAAC
Organism: Nilaparvata lugens; assembly: GCF_014356525.2. Lineage (NCBI taxonomy): Eukaryota > Metazoa > Arthropoda > Insecta > Hemiptera > Delphacidae > Nilaparvata > Nilaparvata lugens. The sequence goes on from NC_052508.1 coordinate 4,095,722, forward strand.
TGAACCAAACTTCACCACAATCACATCCAAAAAAAGTTGAAAAATTGGAAAGAAGAAGAAGAAGAAGAGAAAGAAAAAGATGAAGAATAGTTGGAGGAAAAGGAGAAGATGAAGGAGGAGGAGGAGGAGTAGGAGGAGGAGAAGGAGGAGGAGGAGGAGGTGGAGGAGGAGGAGGAGGAGGAGGAGGATAAGGTAGTAGAGGAGGGGGAGGAGGTGAAAAGGAAAATAATATGAAAAGAAGAATGAATAAAAATAAGGAACTAGAGAAAAGAATGAAAAGAAACATAAGTAAAATATGAACAAGAACGAACCTGAATAAGAAAAAGCAAATGAGAACGGTTGAAGGAGGAGTCCAAGAGTAAGAAAAATAAGTTGAGAAAACATTTAGGAGAGTAACTAGAACAAGAGTAGGCTATGAAAGTGGAAAAGAGTGGAAGTTTTCAAAAGAAGAGCATTTCCAAGAAACATGATACGTTTTTAGTATCTCTCCATTTAATTCATTCTTTCCTCCTCTCTCACTCCTCCTTATACCTTCTCCTCCTTCCCCTTCTCCTAGCTCGCGCAGTAGAGCTCATCATCGGTGAAAACAACTCAGATAATCCTCGGCCACTTCTATTCTCTTTCCAAGTTTGAAAGACTGGATTTTATCTTGACTCAGATCACAATGACAATTTTATTTCAGCTAATAATCACTTCTCAAACTAGACTTCGATTATTGCTTGCATTTTACTGCCAATTGGACTATGAGATACTCAAACATCCCGAGCAAACTTGATGTTATTGATTTTATATGATGTAGTTGTAGAGAATCTGCAATCTCTCAAAAGCAACGAACATTCCATATTCCAGATAGTCGCTAAACTGAATTTTTTCTATAAAACATAATGGTGAGTTCGAACCAAAAATAGTATATAGAATATAGAACCAATATATAGTAGAATCTAACTCTCAAGAAATCCGGTGTCGCATCGGAAAAGCCCGTTCAGTGTTTGTTGAAATGAGCTCACTCTTCATATCCCACAATCTGTCTTTAGAAATGAAGCTCCGACTCATGCGTTGCTACATTTTCTCTGTTTTACTGTTGTCACAGATCCGCTCCATGGGGAGGACATGTGTCATAATCTTACTCCATGGGGGGGGACACGGAAATATATAATTTGAATCATAAGACAATAAACTAAGATTAGAATCGTTCAACGATGAGTACGGTTTCTTCGTATAGTAGGTCTTACCTTGTGTTGGCAAATATTGCAGCCTATTTTGCTCCGTGGAGGGGGGTGGATGTCCAGTAAAAAAGGGAATTAATAATTAAAATGGTTGGATTAAATAAAATAATTGAACAATTACAGTATTTGAGGTTATGATTTAGCGGTATGTAGTTGTAGGTTAGGTTGACCAGCCTTTGTTTAACTGGACTATCGGTATCATTTAATTCAGAGTATCTAAGTAGAACGACTGGTGTATGGATGGAATAGATTGGAAAAATTAATTTGCTCAATAGAGGGTTTGGCGGTCTACAAAGGTAGCCGAAGTAAGGGATCTGAATTTCTAACTTAACACTGTAGGTGGTTATATTATAGTGAGATGGAATTAAATCCAATTTGATAATAAAATGCAGTTCAATTTGAATCTGCTGAGTAGGAATTATGCTGTCACTAGGATCAGACAGAGATAGTAATTTAGGAGTGAACTTTTTCTCCAAATGATGACTAATATATTTAGAATCCAATAATTGTGCCGTGGTTGGGAAAGATATTAGACCGCATGAAACAACAGACAGAATAGCAAATCCATGCGAACCAGGTCTCTGATAAGTACTATAGGTTGTATGAAGGCAAAATGCTGAACCAAAATAGTAAATATTTCGAGTACCGAGTTTAATTCTAATGCTGTTTATACGATCTATTACTTCTCCTTGTGACGTTGATCGGCTGATAATGCAGGATTCACTTCACCTCGGTGTGGTAGGCTAGTGGGAGTCGATTTATTATTTGATTCTGCGGGATATTCCCAATAAAAAGATTTATTATTTGGTAAGAAAATCGACCACCATTTACCACCAGAAGAAATAATAGTCTTATAATAGATACTATACTCGATAATGTCTGACTATTGCAAAACAGGATGTGTCCTGTACGATCAATATGTGTCAGTCGAGAAAGAACGAATTTGGAGGTATAATGAAGTAACCCAGTTTAACGAAACGGTAATATGGATATATTCTGAGAGATACACTTTTACAGCAAATATTGAATAAATTATGAACAGATTCTACAAATTATGATTTTTAATCGATACAGAATGAATATTGAATGATAGCGGATTTGAATCTTTAAATTATGAATATTATGTAAAAATTCGGTAATCTTTGATTGAACAAAATAAAATAGATAAAAGCCCTTGGAAAGGGTCATAAACTGCACTAGTTAAATAGGCAAAAATAAGTTAATACAAAATTATGATTCAGAAAATAGAATAAATTAATAATTAAAATTATTATCAGGGTGTGGTTTCGCCTAAGGAAAATAGACCTTTTGCCTAAGTACAGCGTGTATATTTAAATTTATTTAATACAATAAAAATCTGGTGTGGCGCACTCACACAACTTTCCTTGCTCATATTTGAAACTGCGATCAGACTTCTGTATATGTGTATATAAAGTCGTTTTCAAAGTACTTTTTCTTTGTCTGAATAATTGTGAAATTCGATGATTTTTTTAGTCGTCATTTTTTCCAAGTCGTCAAAACAGCTGTTCTACAGATGAAATATCTCGACTATGTGTTCTTTTTATGAGCTGCGCTACCTACCTACCTCATGCACGAGAAGGAGGTTACTAAGTCCATTTCCCAATGATGGGGTGGACCCCCCATTGGTTTCCCAGAAAGGAGACTCATGCCAGTTGATAGAGCTGATAAATAACTATACAGGGTATGAATTTGAAAAAAATCGGTCAAGTTATTTTTGAGAAAATAATGAAAAACATGGTTTTTTAGTAATTATCCGTCATTTTTCTCGAGAATATTACGGAGCTCCTGCAATTTTCCCAGGAAAAAACTCATGTCATTTGATAGGGCTTATGAATGAGAAATGAGCTATCCATGGTTTAAATTTGAAGAAAATCGTTAAAGCCGTTTTAGAGAAAACCGTGAAAAACATGGTTTTTTAGTCATTATCCGCCATTTTTCTCAAGAATATTACGGAGCTCATGGAATTTTCCCAGAAATGAGACTCATGCCAGTTGATAGTGCTTATGAATATCTATTCATGGTATGAATTTGAAGAAAATCGTTAGAGCCGTTTTCGAGAAAGCGGTGAAAAACATGGATTTTTAGTCATTATCCGCCATTTTTCTCAAGAATATTAAGGAGCTCCTGAAATTTTCCCCGAAATGAGACTCATGCCAGTTGATAGGGCTTATAAATAGCTATCCATGGTATAGATTTGAAGGAAATCGTTAGAGCCGTTTTCGAGAAAACCGTGAAAAACATGGATTTTTAGTCATTATCCGCCATTTTTCTCAAGAATATTAGGGCGCATGAAACAACAGACAGAATAGCAAATCCATGCGAACCAGGTCTCTGATAAGTACTATAGGTTGTATGAAGGCAAAATGCTGAACCAAAATAGTAAATATTTCGAGTACAAAGTTTAATTCTAATGCTGTTTATACGATCTATTACTTCTCCTTGTGACGTTGATCGGCTGATAATGCAGGATTCACTTCACCTCGGTGTGGTAGGCTAGTGGGAGTCGATTTATTATTTTATTCTGCGGGATATTTCCAATAAAAAGATTTATTATTTGGTAAGAAAATCGACCACCATTTACCACCAGAAGAAATAATAGTCTTATAATGGATACTATACTCGATAATGTCTGACTATTGCAAAACAGGATGTGTCCTGTACGATCAATATGTGTCAGTCGAGAAAGAACGAATTTGGAGGTATAATGAAGTAAACCCAGTTTAACGAAACGGTAATATGGATATATTCTGAGAGATACACTTTTACAGCAAATATTGAATAAATTAATGAACAGATTCTACAAATTATGATTTTTAATCGATACAGAATGAATATTGAATGATAGCGGATTTGAATCTTTAAATTATGAATATTATGTAAAAATTCGGTACTCTTTGATTGAACAAAATAAAATAGATAATAGCCCTTGGAAAGGGTCATAAACTGCACTAGTTAAATAGGCAAAAATAAGTTAATACAAAATTATGATTCAGAAAATAGAATAAATTAATAATTAAAATTATTATCAGGGTGTGGTTTCGCCTAAGGAAAATAGACCTTTTGGCTAAGTACAGCGTGTATATTTAAATTTATTTAATACAATAAAAATCATCTATGAGAACTTTGTACTCTTAAGACTAATAGTCATGACTTTTCTTAAATGGACGAATTTGTACGCTGTGTAATTTTCGTAGATTTATGGGGATCCCATTTTATATATTCGAATAACTTACGTAGACTTTCGTTTCCGTTTCTTGTTTTCGAAGTATATTCGGCCGTAGAATATATCGTTCCGGCTGGATCCTTCCGCGTGGCGAAAAACGTCGAACAGACCTCACTAATAAAATTTCAGGGTTTATTTAAATGAAATTGAAAATTTTAATATCACAATTATTGTAGGAACTTTGGAACAACTTTCTTAAAACAGAAAGACAAAGATTAAATTACATTAAACAGAAATTAAAGCTTTTCAACAATTAAGTACATGGACTAGGTCTTCATCCTACCGATGATTCTTGCAAAATGGCCTCGAGTCTTCCTTTTCTAATTTTCACCTGAGTTTCTTCTTCGAAATTTATCTCGCCAAATTTACATATTAATTCAGGATTGGTCAGATTCTGTGACGTAACCAATATGCTGAAAGGGTGGTGTCAATGTGTCCAACTTTAAAGCTTTTAAATAGGACGAAATTCTTGATTTTGGGTTGTTCCAAATTATCGTTCAGTTCCATGTAATTATAAGAATACACAAATAAATAATAAAATTCGTCTATGACGATATGCATTTGTGAATAACTTCGAAAGATAGCTAATGATTATAGAACATAGACATGCTTTTATAACATAGAGTAGACATAATATAAGAATATATATGCTTATAATAATAACGAACATAATAATAAATAAATATTTCTTTTTTTTTGTTTATGGTTTTTTATATGTTAGAATATCGACCCTCAATCATCATATACTGGCTAAGCTAATCTGTCTTCATATTTCTAACAAGTATATTTTTATGATAGTTCATTAAATAAATATTCAGGCCTATTCGGCATAGAAATAAAAGTATAAAAATGAAAAAGTTGATATTATATAATTTTTATGATCGATCATTAGTCGAACTGCCTTCTCAATTTGCTACTTGTTAACAAGTTAGCTTTGGTCTGTTTTGGGGTTATGTTTTTGTTTCAAATCTAACCTTCAAATATAATTTTACTGATCCAATCAATAGACATACAAACATATATGGTTCTTTCCGTTGACAAATTTTTTTGAAAAGCATATAAATACCGTTTTATTTATTTCATACTTTGTAGGTTAGATAACAATCGTCTATCTACCTCAGATAAGATTGTAGTGCTTTTCGGTGATAGAATTTATTTTGTTCTCATAATGGCCTATGAATAAATCTATTATATAGTTTGAGGGCTGTATAATCTTTTGGTACATCACACTGTATAGTGTGGAAACCTGGACTCTGAACAAAAAAATCAACAGGAAACTTGAAGCATTTGAACTATGGCTTTACAGAAGAATGTTAAGGATATCTTGGACACAAAAAGTCACAAATGCAGAAGTACTGCAGCGTATGAGAAAGGGAGCAGAGTTGATAAACACCATAAAATGCTGGAAACTCCAATACCTCGGACATATAATGAGGAACACAGAAAGGTACGGGCTACTCCAAGAGATCCTTCAAGGCAAGATAAACAGCAAGAGAAAACCGGGTCGAAGAAGAATATCTTGGTTGGCAAATCTGAGGAAGTGGTTCGGTAAAACATCAGTAGAACTCTTCCGAATCGCAACCAACAAAACCAAGATAGCCATGCTGATAGCCAACATCCGGAACGGATAGGCACTTAGAGAACAAGATATACAGTGTAGTAGAATAGAACCAATATATATTGGATATAATATAGAACCAAGAATAGTATATAGCTATATACTACCCTTGAGCTTGAACTGCCTATAATATTCAAATGGCTTTTTGGTGATTAGGTCGAGGGAAAGTCTAACCCTGCCTGAATATATTATTTGAGCCGTCAAATTGCCTCAAGACTGATCAGCCGGAATAATATACTTTAACTCTCCCATTCGATAACACGTGAGTGACCTGACTGAAAAATATTGGTCATATCGATTCAAACCCAGGACTTCTAAGCTTCTACGCAAGAACTTTATCCACTAGCCTATGGAAATATAACTTCTCATAAACTGCAAATATACTATTTTATTTCTACATCTAAATACCCGAGCTATACACATCTCAAATTAATATTCTTCTCTAAAATACCGTATTCATGAAAATGTATGGCAAACATGAATTCGTATAGGAAATGATATAAGTATGGTTATACATATAAAAATATACTGAACTAGATTAGAGGTTAGCCAACTTCACCTTTTGTTTCGAGCCTATGGGCCGCGATAAATTTCAAGTGGACCTTGAACTTTTGAAAATGAACGGAGATTCACTCGTTCTTTCGGGTGTCAGGTGATTATAAGCCAAAATTCAAAAATCAATTCACTAATTGTCATCAAAATTGAAAATAACTTACTCGTGTAGTGTGTATGCTGGTGCTAGACAGCATTTTCCAATAGGTATGGTAGTCATCCAATCTACCTCGAATATATTCCAAGTACATTGTAGCCTAGTCCTCTGACTGAATATGACCACAGTTACTGGAGATTGTCAATCTTCCTCCTACTAGGGCGTTTTTTATGCATGCACACTCAACTCAGAGTTCTTCATTTGTTTGTTATATGGCAGCTCAGCTTCTGTTGACAGTTGCACCTGGTGCTTCATACCAGTGAAGAAAGGATACGATGATAATAATAATGAATAAAGCCAGAGTAAAGAATGAGACAGAGAACCATACACCCAATTCTTGCTACCTGTTCTACTGTTGAATATGATTCTTAAACCATGAAGCACAAATATTCCAGTGTTTTTATTCCGTAATAAAATATATAGGTCCTTATTATGTGTTATGTATTATAGGTCCTTATTTGTGTTATTCCTTAACACAAAGGATTTAAAAGGATTTTGATTCATCAAGCCAATCACACTCGTTCATGAAATTCGCTTTTCCAGTGCCGTATCGCATATTATTTATTCAAATATTTTACAACTTACTTCAGTTACGAACTTGGATTCAAGGAATCTATCAGAAAACTCCAGAATAAGCATGATATAATTTTTCCAATAATCGTTGATCCATCCACGAGGTACAATTTCTCATGAAAAGCAGATGACCGATTAATAGAAGCCGAATAGAGAGTTTATCAGCTCTTTTTTTGAAGGAAATCTGTTGTTTGTTCAAGCTTCTATACTAGAATTCTCAATGGGAATTTGAGAGTTCTCGGGAATTCTCTAAAATTGGTAATTTTTAAATTCACTGTGTTCTAATCAAATCAATATTGTTATTCTTTCATTTAGAGAAAAAACAGATAGAGCACAGGATTCAATTCAGACAGTGGGGGAATGAAAGGGAAAAAACCTCGCAAGGAAATTCTTGAGCGCTGTCAACCATGATCAACTACAATATTAACGAATATCAAAAGCAAATGGATATGCATGATATGCATGGACTGTGCATGTACCGTACTTTCGAATTTTGAAGAGGTGGAAAAAAAATAGAGAAAATAGATGAAAAAAGAAGGGAAGAGAGAAACAGAATGAAAGATAGCTTGAGAATGTTTAGAGATGCAAATCATATAAAAGCCGTCTAGAAAATGTAGTCCTAAATCGTATCGCTCTATTATTCAACTGCATTTGGATGCATTCCATGAACCGTTTATTCTCTTATTCACTTGACTACATAGACATACAAATAATAATCATTCCTTACATCGTGACTGAATTGCAATGCTGCGATATTTTTTCCTTCCCCTTCCTTTCTCATCCCATTCTAGCATGGATCAAAGGACGAATTCCGCAGCATGAATTTTCTAAATATAAATTATTTTTCTCGGATATGAATGATTATTGTTCTCTCCCCATTGGAAGTGATTTTGATTTCATTCTCCAATAGAGTAATTCAATAGGGCTCCTTGAATTTTCAATTTTATGGAAAATTACTTCTACCCTCTCAATACATTTTCTTCAAATACATTCTTATATGAAATAATATTTATAGAGGGGTTATTCTCATTTGCAGCACTCATACAATATGGTAGCAGAAGTATTGAATAATTAGAGAGGCACAAGTAAACAGAGCATTGACAGGAGAAGAAATTATATCAAGTTGACAATTTTTGACATGAGGAAAATGTGTGGGGTGATGGGATGGTGGGGTGGAAAGGGTTATCGATCAGCGCAGTAGAGCTGCGCAGTATCACTTCCACTGAAGACTGCGTAGGCGAAGGTCCGCGCGGCCACAATCAATACAGCGATTATCTTGATAATCACTCTCAACGTTGCTCGATCTTTAATCCTTATTGGAAATCAGAATTCTGTAATATTTCCAATGAATGGAATGTCATTACATTGATAGGAAGAATCGGCTGGTAGACGTTTGAAGAATAGCAGCTCAGACCATACAAGGTGTATCCGGAAATTATTGTTTGGTGTCAACCTAAGCTAGGCAGGTCCTAGCTGTTTAGTGCATAGCCTAATCGAGATTCATCTCATATAACTAATAATTATTTAATGGTTATAGAAATAACTGATACCCTTTTTAAACTTTTACACATAAACACTACTAGCTTTACACTCATGATATTATTATCGAGTATTTAGGAGGTAGGCAGGTAGGTGAATAACAGGTAGAGTTAGGTAGGTACTTTGGACTTTTTTGTACCGTTTTTCCGCCTGATGAGAACTTTGATAAATATATTTTCTAGATAAAGCAACCACTTGAATAAAAATCTCAAGTAGCAGAATAGAACCTATTCATTGTCAACTGGGTACTGCTGATACTCTGTGGATATACTAACAGCTTTGAATATAAATCGTATAGAAATGAAAAAAAAAATGATTTTCAGTCAATATTCACACATCCATTAATCCTAGTGAGTTCAATCATTCAATGGAATGAGAATACTCAATTCTGCTGAAACTTTTCACATGTTCGATATTTGAGAGTGCTTGAAAGCATTTTAGAGCAAATGTTGTCTGTAGGGAAGCTCAACCACTCAAAACCGCTTGAAGCACTTTATTAGTCCACTTCCAGCAAAGTTATTCGCAGGTCAGTCAACAGGTGGTTTTCCAAAATATCCATGGACGAATTCCAAGCTGATAGCAAGTTGAGCGTTGAACAGACCGATCTGGAATATTGATTGACTGTTAATGCAATAACTTCACTCCTGTTTCGAGTAGAGTCTATTCTAGTTGCAGTCTATTTTGCGCGTTTACTACTCTATACTGAGTATTTCGGTTGGAGTTGTGTCAGGAATTCCGATTGTAAATTGTTTTGAAGCTATAGTGAGATCCAAGTTGTGAAGTCAGAGTCTGATTAACATTGGTATTCATCCTTGTAAATCATTGGATGAATCAAATAGTTCTTCATCCTTATCCAGCTCCTCACCGTTGCCAAATCGCTTTTAGGCTATGAATAAATGTGATCAACTACCAGAGAATTCAATCTCATTAACGATAATTTATTATTAAATCATTTAAAGATATATTTTCTTAGGAATGTAATATAATATTTGAGATATAATTTTATTATTGATCATAATTAACAACAATCAACAATTAATATCACCGGGTTGACTTGAATCACAGCCATGTGCTATATAGAAAGAAATTTACCAACTAGGCTGTTCTATCTTTCCTACTGACTTCATTAAATGAATTTCTAAAAATATCCTCTTCCACATGGAGATATGTTTGATATATGGAAATTATTTTATGCTATTTGCACAATTTTTCTATGGAGATAGAAATTATGTTGAAACCTTCAACTACATTCATATGGTATCCATTTACAAGTTTTCTTGAGAAATCTGATAGTATGTTTTCAGAAGGCAAACATAAATTATTGGTGAAAATAAACTCTCAATAATAAATGTGAAAAATTCACCAGTCCCGCCTTCCAGCTGAACCTGTGACTCGTATATTTGTTCTTGTTCAGTCATTCTTGGAATAACTTTTTTATTATTATTAGCGTATGGCTTTGAATAGTGGGGAGACCCAAGGGTAGTTCCACCTCGCCGTATATATAATAGTCCAAAGTTCCCTAATGGGAAACCGGACACTAAGGTTATTGATGTTTATTGCAATTTTTTGCTGCATTCTTATTTATTGCATTCTTATCAATGAATACACTTCTTAGTTCTCAGAGCAATAACATGAAATTGATTCAAGAGTGTCGGTCTTGGTAGTCCATGTCTTCAAAACGAAGGAGCTATTTGATTAGTCAATTGGTTGAACAGTCGCCATTTTACCTTTTCACCTTCATAGCTTACTACCAATAGGAAGCAAGCGGAATGAGAATGCCACATGCTAGTCATTGTCCAATGAGATTGCTAGTTCAACGTCCGTGTTTGCGTTTATGTTTGATATCGTTTTAGATTATTACGATTTATTATTTCTTCATGCTTTTGAAACAATCAAGAACATCCATATAACACTGAAAATCAAACTTTTAGCCAATTCATTTATTCCTACCAAAAATGTCCAAATAGGGAAAAAGGACTTAATAATTGTTTTATTTCAATAAAATAATTTTTATTAATGAAATAATATAGCTATTATTTCATTGCTGAATATGATTTCTGAGTAAGAATTTTTGGATAGTAAAAATATCATCCTCAAACACTATTTCGATTCTTACATATGGTAGGTTATATTAAGACAATAACCCTTCCCCTGATAATATTCATTTGCTACTCGTATGACTAAGAGTCATTTTATTCAGTGAAATTAAAAGATCCGAGCCAATAAAAGCACCGAAATTTTCACTTTTTCCATCATTTTCACTTGTCCACTATAATAACACTCAACCTGTGAAAGTTCACAGTGGTAAGTACCACTGGATGTTTCTTTTTTGCTGCGTGACAACCGATCTTTATTTACAGTCTTCTCGCGAGACATTCTTGGAAACAATTCCGTTGATTCTTGGAATTTTCCTAATTTTCCTGCTATCTTTCCCGGTTGTCGTGTAGCACTGTTATGGTGAGGTCCACGTTAAAATGACAGTATTTGATTATCATTAACATTCGATTAACCGCAAAACGATGTGATTAACAACAAAGCAGATAGCGCTATCCTTTTCTAGCTTCATAACGTTGCCAGATCTGTTTTTAACAATGCAAAAATATAATTAATTGACAGAGTATAAAATCTCGATTATGGAAATGTATCATTTGACCATTGAAATATATTTTTCGCCACACTTGGATGTAATGAGCTGGTTTACGTTCGTCATATGGAGGCCGAAAGTGATTGTTTTCCGACCAGGCCGGTAAAACTTTACGGCCCTAGGGCTGTAAAATGAACAGATGATCGTGTCCGATCTCACAAAAATCATAGAGAGATAATCTCATAACGACTGTAATAATCTTTATGATTATGTATCGTGAATCGCGGTATTATGTCTATAATATATTTTATAAATTACTGTTTCATAATTTAATATTTATTATTGTGTTTTCGATATCAAACAATGAATACAATGGCTGCATTGTCCATTGTCAGAAAGGTACGTATCGCAAGTATTTAAAAGTGAAGAATCGAATTTGAAATCAAAGTACAATAATTGTGTCAATATTTAAAAGTGAGGTAGAGTAATAATTGTTTCTTTTTTATATCGAATTCCACTTCTTAATGCAATACAATCAACTATAATAACAAGAAAATACAGCAGAGATCTGAAGTTTGAGGTAAGCCTACTGGTGAAACTCAGCCTTGACTAAAAAATCCTAGTAATTTTCCGTAATTCATTATTAAAACTTTTAGATAATTTTTCTTTAATATTAACCATTATAGAGAAAACATTAGGCCCACTCAAGATTGAATCTTCGAATGTTTTCTCTATGATTTAACTATTTTCAGAGCAATATTTTGTTGTGAAAATGCCGGCAAACCGGCTTCAAATATGCCGCTACACACTATATTATAGTAGCCTACATACGTTATCTGACTTAATTCAGAGTGAAAATTTTATTGTGAAACAGATAATAATATTAATTTTAATAATATAAGTCATGAGCCAAAGTCTGTTGTACGGTACGCTTTTTAGGAGTGAAGTAAACTTTTTTAGAAGTCTAGTACAGTACAGTACAGTATCACGTGTATGCTAAGTGTTATCAGTCAGGCCTCTACATTCGACAATACGCAATGGCCGAGAGCGTAAAGGCGTAATACATCAGAACTCAAAGCTCAGTTAATAACAAACATGATCTAGGTTCGAATCTCGGTCGATGACATTTTTTTTGTCGATGAATTTCGACTTTTATTAGCTATTTTTTATATTAGTTACCATAATTTAATTTCAATCAATTTTTTAGATATATTTTGAGACAAACTGTGAAATATGCAATTATATTAATTTTTTCATCACATTATTTCAAAATAGTAATGAAAATTCTATTCATCCATCTATCCATGAGATATTGCACCGGGCGCAAAGCGCGAGCTATAAAAATTCAAACAATTATTTGAAATATTAATAGTATAAAAATATGGTCACTATTGTAAATTATTAATTATTAATATTGAAATTAATTGACAGTAAAAGTTGTCATAACCAAGATTCAAACTATCAAAATAGGCTGTTTGAATTTTATTAATTTTTCAATTTCTTATAAATATTGGGAATTTTTTTTTTTGGTGTGGTGAAAAATAGCATTCGCAACACGTGCAAAAATGTTTTTCCGGCTCTCAAACGCTTCAAGTTCTCGACTTCATCTCGAACTTGAAAACCGCGATCTTCAGCCGGAAAACATACATTTTCGACCCTAGGTGCGAAATATACTATTTCCTACAGTTACCTTGAAAATTGGCCATTCCTACACTGATCACAGAATGCAAAGAATCACTTTTCCACTCTAGTGTGAGAAAAATTTTTTCTGCACTCCAGATTTGCAACATGGCAATGCAAAATAGTTAGTAGGTTATATGGAGCACCAGTGCAGCAAAATAAAAATGAAGTTGGTAACAGTGACTGTGGTATAGTGTTGTGGGTGCACGTTATAATAATATTAAGGACAACGGAGACAGCGACATGAGTGACAGCCGCCCCTTCATTCATTTACTACTACATTATTCAATTTGACAATAAATTAAGGTTTTCATTAATAATAAAATTACACAGAAAAACATTTGATGGATTTCAGCCATCATTTTACCCATAATTACCCACTTTTCATATTCAATGGTAACTGTAGGAAAAATTTAATGTGAAATACGTGCACAAAGTTCCTCTGCTGCACTCAAGAAACCATTCCGTTTCTTTCGGTGCAGCAAACTGTCACTTTGCGCACTAGTTGCACAAATAACTATTCTAGACGAGTGAAATAAAATTTATTTCTATACAATGATGGAGAACTATTATTACTTCAGATATAACTCTAGCTAATACTCTAGCTAAATGGTCTCATAATAATTGGCTAAATATAAATGTTACCAAAACCAAGGTGCTACATAATAACCTCATCCTACATGAAAAGAATTAGGGAACCCAAAATTAAGCACCATTGATGTGAATGTTTCCAACTGCAGGAGCAAGATATTTTCATATGTACAAGAGATTGTCTGTTTATATCGAATTTTTCAAATTATAAGTATTTAGGAGTAACAGTTGACAGTCATTTTTCGTTGGGATATCCATATAAAAAATGTTTGTAATAGACTCAAACAGGTATTGGCCAAAATGTATTATATTAAAGATTTAATACCTAATAAAGTGAAGAGGATGATGTAAATAGCCTTGGGAGAGTCTGTTATGAGATATGGATTGCAAGGGTGGGGATTTGCTAGCAATGTTTATCTTAGGAGAATATCTTCGGTACAGAGGAAGATTTTACGTTTTGTCAGCAATTCTCAGGGAGATATTTCATATGAGAACCTTTTGAATAGATGCAAGGTTTTGAATATAAAAGGTATATTTCTGTTTACTTTGATTTTAGAATATTACTTTTGCAAAAAATATTTAGTTATGAAAGTTAATCGATATGATTTAAGGAATGAGAGGTATGTTATACCATTTACTTCGAATAATTTAGCCAGAAACACCTTGATCTACATTGTACCAAGAACTTTCAATGATTTACCCGATAATTGTGCTGAGTTTGTTAATATGCGCCTGTTGAAAAGAAATTTAAAGATTTGGTTGAATAATAAATTACACTTTAGATGTTACATAATGTAACTCATTATTAATGTATTGTATTGTTGTAATTCATTCTGTTCTTTTTTTTGTATGTAAGTTCAGGTTGACTATATATTATAACACTCTCTAGATTTTGAGAGCTGAGCCACAATTATTAATATCATGATAATTTTAACTGTTAAGTAAATTCTGTAAGTAAATTTGATAGTGTAATAAGTGAATTTAACTGTTAAGTAAAAATAAAAGTTCACTGATATATGTATAATTATATTTGAATTTACATGTTTTGAATAATAGTACCTTGTCAAGCAGCCTCTTTGAGGTTCGCTTAAGGTAGCTTATTTATCCAATAAACGTTTTTTCTATTCTATTCTATTCTATTCTATAACGGTATCAGCTATCCTCTACAGAAAGTTGTGGCAAGACAAAAAATCGGCCACGCTGTTTTTCTTCTTTCTGCAATGCCATTATAATATGGTCCACACTATAGGAGCTTGTAGTCTTTGGAAATACATCGTAATCATAAATATTGAATGATCTGTTCATACTGATGTTTAAATGTACCTACATTTTCAGAAAACTTTTGAGATTAATCGATCGCAAGGAATGACCCAACGATTGTGAACCGTGAAGATAGGCTTTTTTTCTTTAATATCAACTTCATTTATGAAAAAACTCATGAGTGAGCTTCTACTGGATCTGACTATCTTATCATATTTGGAAACCATACCTGGAATGTTCAACAAAGGTGCATCAACGATGGTATCAACCTGTTATTATTGTAGTACTCAATTATTTTTGAATGTCCATGTGGAATCATCTTTCTCAAAAACATCCCCCACTGAATATTATTGTGTTCAGTTTTAAAGAAGGAAGCATGTTGCAAGTTATACAGCGATAAGCAAGATAAAAAGCGTTGAAAAGTCATTCTGATGTCACTGCGCCTGGTTGTTCGAATCCCGCCAATTGAATAGTTCATCCCATCTCATCTGTCATACCCAGGAAGATCGTGAGTGACAATCATCAAGGGGAAAAATAAATTATTGATAAAGAGTGAAAAGGTTGGAAACTAACTGGATTTCTAACAGAGTTTAATTGGACAAGTAGTCAATTTATTGGATTTAATGAAATCGATAATTCCATTTCCTGCTATGTTCATTTTACTTTATTCTCACTTTTTCTTTTTCTCCATTATCATCTTTCTCTTCCTTCCCAAACTTACTCCCCGTCTTTTTCTTCCTTCTGAGCGTCAGCCTACGGCTTGTTCTTTGCGTATTTTCATCTTCTTCTCATTTCTCTTAATTGTTAATCAGTTTTCCGTGTTTTATCCAGAAGTTCATCCCATCTTCAATCTTCAAATTTTTATATTGCTTCTCTTACTATTTCTCCTTCAAATATAGATCTTGTAACATTTCCAGACACCATTCACCATATTCTGATTAGTCGACAACTGAAAGTGAACCTAATTCAGATTTCCGCTAATAGTTGGCAGCACTTTTTGGATGATAAATTCACAAGAATTCTTGACTCTGCCTACTCTCTCCTGATTTCGCAACAGTTTGTGATGTTACTCGAAATTCTGCCACTAGATGGCAGCAGGTGTTGGGTAACATTCTCAGCTCCACCTATCCTTTCCCGATTGGTCGACAGTTGATATATCTAATTTTATACTCTGCCAATAGATAGCAGCAATGATGAGTTCAAATAGGAGGGTTGTCAATTTACTTATATCAAATCCATTAAGAATATTCAATACCTTTGGAAAAAAGAGAAAAACTTCCACTTCAAAGTTAACTGAATCCTACGATTTTCCAAAGTGAGAATTGAGAATTTGATTATGGCTCAAGAATCGATGATTGAAGATACTGTAATTGAATTCAACTGATCTAGTCTTTTACTTTCCTTGCCCTATTACCATAGTTAAGGAAAGTATTGTTTTCCGAAAAAAATAAAGGTACCCCAATTTCTAAATTTCTATACGTTTCAAGGTCCCCTGAGTCCAAAAAAGTGGTTTTGGGTATTGGTCTGTATGTGTGTGTTAAGAGAAAAACTTCCACTTCAAAATTAACTGAATCCTACGATTTTCGAATTGCGTATTGGATTATAACTCATCATGGTTCGAGAATCGATAATTGAAGATACTGTAATTTAATTCAATTGATCTAGTCTTTTTTCAGTTTCCATTCAAAACAAAAAATGTAATTTTCAAGTTTATTTCATCAAACAAATACATCTGGCATGATCTTATTAGATACATATAAATATTTATACAGATATAAATTGTAAGAATAATAATTTTTAACAGTAAAACAAGAACTGAATCGAATTTTAAGTTCAATAAATTGAGTGCAATAAATTGATCCCATTATCATTGAATGACGAGTAGACTTTTATGGGAATTAGCATTCATGATAAAAACGACATTCATGTGGATGGTGAACTGAAAAAAATCAGTCTGTAATCTTCACTAATTCATTCAAAATAATTTTCCCTTGTACAAGTGGAGTGACCAAATGTTGGCTGTCAATCTATCCTTACTAGTACTACTACGCTCAATAGAACAATCCTGCAATAGTGTAAATGAGAATAATATTATTTTATTTGACTGATGAAAAGAGCTGAAACGCATCCTCTACAAGTCTGAGGAAATCAACTCATGCGAGATCTCTCGGGAAATTCCCGAACTAAACGAGGTAGTTGGTTGAAGATTTTCACGTTAGTAGCACCAGTGGATGGACAAAACAACAAAGCAGGATTACTCAGAACAGAACCATTTTCAAACTTGATGGAATCCTGGAAAATTTTATATTATTTAGATCAATACCAGTAAAACGAAAGAATCTTGGAAGCTCTTCATATTAATACCAGTAATACGATGACATTACATAGCTAAAAACAAGGAAGCATCAAGAAAACATATTCACTTCTAAGAAACAGATTCAATATTGCACGTATTATTCATTATAATGTAAGGTTTTCAATTGGTTTATTCAAATGAATACGATGGCTCAACATCTCAGCATATACGATGGAGGGGTTCCCACTGCATTTCCTGCTTCTAACTGCGATAAAGAATAAACCATCTATTCATATCATTCCAACTACTTTTCCAGGATGGTGGTTCAACAATAATTATTTTTACTGATGGACCTCAGAATTCCTTTCACAAAAAAACTAGTGTTCATGGAAAAATTGGTGAATGTTGAAGTATATCTCGTCCATAGACTGAATCTTTTAAACGATTCACATTGTTTCACACAAGAAGACATTCTTCTGAATCCTAATTACAAGATAGGAGAAAATAAAATGTGGTTTCCTTCGAATACACAAAAATTTGGTATTGGATCATGAAATTTGGGAACCAGAAAGTTCGACCCCCCTCACACACACACACACACACACACACACACACACACACACACACACACACACACACACACACACACACACACACACACACACACACACCACACACACACACACACACACACACACACACACACACACCACACACACACACACATTGCCTACACTACTATAATATTAATAAGTTTGAACTAGTAATTCGCATGGAAATTCCATATCACAATAACTTTTGTAGATCACTTCACGATCATAACGTAGAGTGAAAGTGATCCTCACTCTATCAGCAACATTATATTTCGCAAGACTATTGAGCTGTAAACGAGTGCTATTAATTTTTACAATAATTATTCAAGCCTCTCAACTTGAATGTCAACATCAAGATCAATCAAGAATCTTCTTTATTCCACAATAAAGCAAGTACAAAAATGATAAGTAAAATTAAATACAGAATACAAATAATTAAGTACTTGAATTAGGGTTTCATATTATACATTACGGAATGAGCCTACACTGTGGCCTGTGCGTAGACTCGAGTTGGTATTTGAAGTAGAGTGAATCTTATGAAAGGGAAGAAGGAAGAGAGCCGAAATCAATTTGATTTATGCGCGTAATTTCATTCAAATGATTGTCATAGTTTCGTATTTTACAAAGTCATTCTATATTGTAAAGTCCGTCTGTATCGTATATAGCCAGCCTGTATCGTAAAGTCAGTCTGCATCGTAAAGTCAGTCTGGATCGTAAAGTCAGTCTTAATCGTAAAGTCAGTCTCTATCGTAAAGTCAGTCTGTATTGATATAGACTCAGTAGAAGGCATGTTAATTTTGCAGTTTGGTGAGTCCGCCGCCCGCCAAGACCAGAGCCACAGCCTCCTCCTCACTTATTTCAAACAACCAATATTTCAATATTTTTTTGAAAACTTGCAACTGAAAAAATGTTTTTTTGCGGAAATAATCTCTTGAAATTACGATATATTACTTGAGATAAGAAAAAACAATTTGTTGTTGAGAAGGATCTGTTCAGCTGGATAATTCTGATCCCAACTGTGGCTGAAAATCTCGTGTTATGAGAATGTAAAGATGATAGGAAAATTGAACCAAAATGTTTATAAACATGAATGAGTAAATCCTTTATATATAATTTTTCAGGAGTAAAACTCTAATTTCCTGAAATAATAAAGATATCTTTGACATCTATGAAAGCCAGCTTTAAGGATTGTTTTTCGAATAACCTCTAGTCTTCTTAGATGAGTGCCGTAGGCTGCTCCCCAAGCTAAGATGCCATATGAGAGGCGAGACTGTACAAAGGCAAAATAAGCTATTTTAAGTTCGTTAAAATTGAGAATTTCTCCAAGCTGCCTGAATGCAAATATTTTAATGCAAATTGCGTAAGGTTTTCAATTGGAAGTCAATATGTTGTATCTACTAAAGTCTGGAATCAAAAATTAAGTTACTTATAAGCCCAGATACTTATATGAAAAAACCTGTTCAATACTTTGACATCTGCACGAATTATTTAAAAAGTCATTACAATTAAGAATTTTAAGATCTTCTTAATTGTAATCAGTTGTATGGGTTAATGCAATTGGCATGAACTTGGTTTTAGATATATTTAGTGATAATATATTTTGATCAAGCCATTTTTTAACAATAAGTAGATCAGATAAAGCTCTGTTTTTGGTTTCAAGCCAAGTGCTTCCCTGAACTAAAGTATTAAAGTATCATCAGCAAAAAGGAAGATTTCGCCATTCAAAGTTAATCTAGAGTTATTATTAATATAAATTGGAAAAGGTATTGGGCCCAGGGTACTTCTTTGAACAACCCCAAAATTCATTTCTGAAAGTGTGATTTTTCATTATACTCGTGTTTCAAGAAAATGTCACACGTTTGTTCGTAATTTTACATCCCGCTCTTATCTCTGTTGTTATTGAAAGTGATTGTGTTGGTTCGGCGTAGAATGACTTCATGGAATGAGATAGTTTAAACAAGCTGACCGACCTCACAGAAAGCTTTTCAGGCGTATGATTGCTCAAGGGGTTTGCAGGCTTTCAGCGTATCAGCAGCAGACCAAATCCAATCCTGTCACTCGCCCACACATCGTTGGCCAGAGATTGGATTAAACCCGGCTTGACTTTGTCACCACTCAGAGTCGGTTCAGAATCAGTTTAGTATTCCTCTAATTAGAGGCCTTGTCATGCTTCAAATAGGGGTTTAGACTCTCTTATCTTTCAATCACCATCTTTTCATACTTATGGCCTGACCATATTAAGCGTTTTTTCAGGCGTTTTCAGATGGCGCTTTTGAGTCGACCGGGCAGAACGCTCTCCGATTGGGTTGGCGCCTGGAAAAGCGCCTAAAAAAACGCTCAATTTGGTCTGACCCCTAATGTTTCTTTCGTGATCTAAGAAGCAAGAGAGATAGGGATTGAGAATAGAATGATGAGCTGAACTAAAAATAAAAACAAATAATACTATAATATTGGGAAAAAGAAACAGGCGCTAGCCTAAAACTTCTTCTCTTCCCGAATAACTTATATGAACCTGAATTATATAATTATGATTTTAAGTTTTATAAGGTTGAAATAAATGTCCAAGAAACACCAAATAAGCTTTTTAAAATACTGAAAATCTTCAGAGCCTTTTGAGCCGAAAATGTTTTCGGCTACATCTCTACGATGAGAAAATTCGAATAATTTATTGTACTGTACTTGAACAAAGCTAGATCGGTTATAGCTTGAGAAGAGGTCAATAATTGACTCACAGATTTGACTCATCAAGCGATTCAATTGACAGGCCGATTGAGCTGGGAACAGCTATAGTAGACTATACGGAATCGTCAGATGCAAGGTAGGTCAAACGTGGAGGGTTAACTACTCGTATTAAGAGTAGGTGATGATTGATGTTTGATATTATTGCTTGCGAATCATATGATTGGGTTGTTGGAGAGTGGACATTACTGTTTGAACTCTGCTACACCATGAATCAATCAATCATTATATTCTTTATTCTAGTTTAGTATAGCAGAACAACATCCCGATTAAATGAATCCACAGTTACATAGTAGAAAAAGTTATCTCTTTGAAGACCATTGAATAACGTATTCGTACATACATAAGCTTCGATGGGCTTATACAATGTTGATTGATTGATTGAGTACTTTATTTATGAAGATTACAATATATACTGGCTTATACACTTATATACAATAGCTTACAATACAGCAAAATTATAGATGAATTTACATAATATAGACTGGGAAAATAATTATTGAACTGTATATGATATGAAAAAGCAATTTGTAATATAATAACTATAGATAATTGATAACTATAGATATTGTTATGCATCTACATGAATTGGCAGAGCTTTGGACATATCAATGTCCATTCTTCGGAACGAGTATTAAAAATATCCTTCCCACTAACTCTCTACCAAAACGTTAGTTTCATTGATTAAACTGATGATTTATTTTTAAATGGAAATATTGTAAAAGTTTTGATTAATATGAATATTCAAGAGAAAAAAAAACAAAAAGAATAATAAAGTAAAATGATTATATAAGTAGATAAGATCAAATAATTGATTAATAAAATGGAGTAGGCTGAAAGTAGATCAGGGTAATCAACTTTCAGTAATATACAACAGTATTCAGTGAATAATTAAAATGTTGGGAGACTAAAACAATAATAATAATATCGTGTGACCTGGCTGGCTTAGGTCTGATGTCAGAGTTTTCAGGTCGCAACTGATCAATTTCAGGGTCTCTGACATGACCTAACGACTGCTTTTTAGGCAACCGGGACCGACGGCTTAACGTGTCCATCCGAAACACGGGAGTGGCCCGAGATAAATATCTTGCCCGGGCCGGGATTTGAACCCGGGCCTCTGAATCAGAGACTTATAAATCACATCTCTGACTGATTTATTTGTGGATGTTATGAGAGTTAAAATTTTCAAACAAATTATCAGTGTTTTGTAACTATGTATCAGTCATTTTCTCAGTTTCAAAACATTTTCTCTATTAACATGTTTAAGGCCGAAGGGAATTATGAGTATCCGCATTGTCACAAGGACAGGCAGATACAATAAATTATTGAATTTGTTGGAAGCGTGATGATACGAACAGAAGAGTCAGTTCGATGTGTAGTTTTCAGTGTAGGTCGCGTTCGCGATTCACCTTCATGTAACACAAGCACATTGAAAAGATTGAGAGTGAACGTTACGGTTGAGTCCCAAATTTCATCCAGCACCATGATATTCGAATGTTTCTATCATCAACATGTGATTATCGGCATCAATCGAAACCGAAATCTACAAAGTTCTGTTCGTACCTTGACAAAACACGACCCCATCCTTTGTATTTATAATCTCTATAGTTGGAAATTATTGCATCAGTTTCTTCAACAAAATTTCATGCAAAATATTATTTACCCATACTTCAACAATCTTCCATCGATTATCGAACACATGAATGACCAACCTATCTATATAATTGCTTCACCAATCATCAACTATAAGTTTTTGATCATATAATTCGTCGTTCTCTTGCCCTTTCAATTCATTGATTTTAAGAACCAATTTTCGAGATTCAGTAGTAACCTATAGGGGATTCCGTGATATCAACTGATGATATTCAACAATTACGGCACTTCATATAGTAGTTTTCATCAATAATCAATGTGCAGGTTGTTATGTTAATTTATTAGTAAGGATATCATAGTCTCATTCGTTGTTCAATCATTCTCATATTGCTTTCGTATATGATAATATCATATTGGTGCACTTTTCATGCAAAATAGCTGTGGTATGCTACATTGCTTTTTGTGTGAAATGATTATATGATCAAAATGATAATGATTCGATCTCTTTAACATCGACTTGTTCATGCAAAAAAGAATCATCTTGATTTTGATTGAATGGAACGGAGTAGGAGTTGTTAAGACAAACAATTCAAATCAAATACTGAATACTCCAAATTATTTTTCGGCGAGATTTTGGCGTAGCCCGGCCACGATCGTTACAAACTATTTCATTCATGTCTGTGTGTGCGCAAGCGCAGTTGGCCACTGCGTCTCCATTGAACAATAACTCTGACGTCACAGTTCATTCAGCCCGGATTCCAACCCCCGCCCCACCACGCTACCAGAGAAATGAAACCCGCGCGAAAACTAGAGCAGATGCCCCCCCGCGAAGCAAGAAAGCAGAGCGGACCAACACCGCCATCATCAAGGGACCTTAAAATGATGACCTACTTCTGGGTGGCTAGTCGATTATCATTGAAAGGGCGTGTCCGATCACTGATTACATATTTGAATGCAAATTTGCATTTTTACATATTTCTGCTCGAATTTTCATCCTCATTTTCTTGGCATTGTCATCAGGTAACTGAGAAGTATTTTCAGTTCTTATCGCAGATTACACATTTACATATTTGTATAGCAATTTACATTTATACATTTTCAAAGCAAATTCTTATTCTCATTTCCATGGACTTATTATTTAATTAGGTACCTGAGAAGTATTTTCCTCCCCAATCACAGATCATAGTTACTAGTCATTGAACATAGTTACTTTCCGATCACATTTACATAGTATTTGCCCACAAATTTACATTTTTGCATATTTCAAGGCAAGTTTTCATTCTTATTTTCTTGGACTCATCATTAAGTACATGAAGTGTATTTCTAGTTCACTTATTCCAGTTTCAAGATCTATCTACACTTGAATGAACACTCCTGTGTGTGGGTGTTACTCGGAAAGGCGAGAATATTAAATATTAAGAAAAAACTTTTTCCTACAGTTACGTTGAAAAGTGGCCATTGCTGCACTGATTACAGAACGCAAAGAATCACTTTTCCGCTCTAGTGCGGGAAAAATTTTTCTGCACTCCAGATTTGCAACATGGCAACGCAATAGTATATTTCGCACCTAGAGCAGAAAATGAGATTTTTCCAGCTCGAAATCGGTTTTCAAGTCCGAGGCCGTAGGCCGAGGACTAGAAAAGATTGAGAGCTGGAAAAACATTTTTGCCCGTGGTGCGAACGATATTTTTCGCCACACTACAGGTATTGCTGACAAAATAAATAAAGAATACAAAATAAAGAATACTCGTTAAGCTATCGTACCTATCTCTTGATTTTAGTGGTAGAAGATTTGCAGTCAGGATTTCAGATTCTTTTAAAATTTCACTTGGAATACCACAGTCATCTTCAAGCATTTTTGAAAATTCGGAATGCACTAATCAACAATAAATAATTGAATAAAACTGGTTGCGAAGCGAATTAGTTTGATTCGAAACTGGAACTAAAATCATGGCGACTTCAGCTTATTATGAAAGTGGACACTCGCCCGATCTAGCGGATGACTTATTAATAATAATTAGCGCGTTGTTTCCAGCCATAAGCGGCTGGAAAGAGACAACTTTCTGGCCTAGACCGGAAAAGAAACCCTTTTCTGACGTCGTCTGCAAACAAGGTCTTTCAGATCTACGTAGGGACTGGAAAACAGCTGCTTTCTATGCAGTGTGGCGAAAAATACTTAGTAGGTTATATGGAGCAACAGTGCAGCAAAATCAAAATGAAGTTGGTAACAGTGACTGCTGTGGCTGCTATAGTGAGCAGAGGTGCAACCAAGCACAACGCGCTAATTATTAGTATTAGATATTATAACCAAGGACAACATTTTTATTCAATTTGACAATAAATTAAGGTTTTTATCAATAATAAAATTACACAGAAAAACATTTGATGCATTTCAGGCAATTTCACCCATAATTACCCACTTCTCATATTCAATGGTAACTGTAGAAAAAACTTAATGTGAAATACGTGCGCAAAGTTTCTCTGCTGCACTCAAGAAACCATTCCGCCCTCGCCTACGGCTCGGGCGTAAACGTTTCTTTCGGTGCAGCAAACTGTCACTTTGCGCACTAGTTGCACAATAGTTATTTGTGCAACTAGTGCGCAAAGTGACAGTTTGCTGCATCGAAAGAAACGTTTACGCCCGAGCCGTAGGCGAGGGCGGAATGGTTTCTTGAGTGCAGCAAACGAACTTTGCGCACGTATTTCACATTAAATTTTTCCTACAGTTACCATTGAATATGAAAAGTGGGTAATTATGGGTAAAATTGCCTGAATAATGTAGTAGTGTTTGAATGGCGGGGGGCAGCTGTGTGGTGTGTGCTGTGGTGGCACTGTGCTGTCGTTGTCCTTGGTTATAATATCTACTTAATAATTAGCGCGTTGTGCTTCGTTGCATAATTAGCGCGTTGTGCTTCGTTGCTCACTATAGCAGCCCAGTCACTGTTACCAACTTCATTTGGATTTTGCTGCACTGGTGCTCCATATAACCTACTAACTATTTTGCGTTGTCATGCTGCAAATCTGGAGTACGCAAAGTACTCACTTTGCGCACTAGTGCGGAAAAGTGATTCTTTGCAGCCTGCAATCAGTGCACAAATGGTCACTTTTCAGGGTATCTGTAGGAAAATAACTATTCTTACATATTATATGATATATTTTCTCATCTAATATCGCCATCCAACCCCCACTTATACAACACCCGCTACTATTTAAAGTGGATCATTCGTTGAAGTAAGCAGCTCTTGAGAAGTGACCTTCTTTAGAATAAAGGACTCAAATTGACTTTTGACCTATTACATTTAACTAATAACTCAAATTTATCACTTTCATTGATAAAGTTTTCCAGAGGATGAAATTTCAAGTGAGATTCAACAAGCAAATTGTACTGTAGAAGATTGTTCACCCAATTTAGACGCGTATGAATGAAATAGGCTATTGTTATAAGGATATGTCTCTCATTTCTGAAATGTAATGTGGATATACCACATCCTACAATAGTCTATTTTATTCACACGCGTCTAAAGTGGGTAAACAATTTTCTAAAATAAATAAAGAATAATAGAAATAATATATTATATTATAAAATAATAATAATATATTCATTATCATGATAAATAAATAATATATAATAAGTGTATAAGTATATACGAAATAAGTGAATAATATTCTACTATATAAAGCGAGCAATTTCTGTATTTATATATTTGGCTATTTTTATATCTGGTTATTTATGTTTATCGGATCTCGAAAACGGCTCTAACGATTTTCACGAAATTTGGAACATAGTAGGTTCATGATATAAAGATTCGATTGCACTAGGTCTCATCCTCGGGAAAACTCGCTGAACGACATTAAAATAATAATTCATCCTTGGCTGAAACAGCTATGGATAGTAAAAAGTCAGTGAGCGAGTGAGTATGTGAAAAATCAAAATATCGCATCCCCGAAATTCATAAGATGACGTATAGCCAGCTGTGAAATATAAACACGATCATTTTAGAGAATTGTGTTCTGTTCTTCAATAAATAAAAATAAAGAGCGAAGCTCGGTGCCCCGACATTATTTTATTATTTATATAATGTCAATAGAGATCTTCAATGTTTTTTTCCATCACGAACTGCTTATTATTGAATCACTTTTTGCTATTAAAAAGAACAACTAGCAGTCAGATTTTCAAAGTGAATGAATTTGACTGCTAGTTGTTCTTTCCAATAGCAAAATAAAGTGATTCAATATAGATCTTATGAGCCATTTTTTTTTCTGTTGAGCATTATGGTAGTAAAGTGAGACAGTAAATTACTCTATTTTCTGATAATTCATAAACTAAGATCACCCAATAATGCCAATTCAGATAGCTATTACTCGAAGATAAATATATCACTCAAATGAGTTGAGAATAGTTTTGAGGAGCCTGCAAGATAAAATAAAACGTATTAAAAAAGTTACATTGTTCTAAAGAATACGCTGATGTAATTCTCTCTCTACCTGAATCTCGTACCTCTCTATTATTATGAATTACAGTATAACGATTTCATTCAATATACAAACATATTAATTATCTTAAGTTACGGTACCTTATCGTTTTGATTTTTATTTTTCTTTGTATGTTTTTTGGAAATAAATTTCATTTCATATTCTAATTATGAAGTTTGAAAATGTCCTATATTTGAAACATCACGTAGAAAAACAAAAAATATGGTGATCTTATCCTCCATGAATGGTGATTTACTTTCTCTCACTAATCAGATCAATTGTGCTGTAGAAGGGGTTGAACAACAAGTAAGTTACAGCTGAAAATTTGACAGCAAAGCTCTGTGTTTCCCGGGGCTTACAGCCAAGTCCCATTCAAGTGTTCCTACGTCACTACGATGCTTCGTTGTTTGAAGAGCGCTCAAACTAGCTGAAGGGTCGCAAGAAGTAAACACAACTCCGTCTTACTCACGTCACTGAGCGCCCGGGGCAGATGGGATCTCTCCCCCCCCCCAACCACGCACCATCTTCATCAATCAATCCGAAGACACACGGAAGTGCTGACAACTGGCAACCAGCAAGTATTTGATGAGAGAAATTACATGGCAACCTTCGACCTTTATCATGGTTCTTTAGCAAAGTTTGAGAGAATTGTTTGAAACGATTGAGAGAGTTGAGCAAGTTACTCACCAGTATTGAACTGTTCGTTTTCCAGATTGTTTTTTACAGACTTTGCAGATCAAACGTTTAGTGGATCAGACTACTCAACCAGAAATTTAGAGAATTGAAGGTATCAAGTTTAGTATCAAGAATACTTAGATATAGATTAGAATAGTTGAAATAATGCAGCTCATTTTTAGACCTCCATACATTGGAGTGTTTCAATAATGCAGAACCAATCAAGTATAAATGGTGTCATTTGTTTTCATCATTAAAGTTCTAAACTCATGCTTAGTTTTGCATTGTATAATGTTTTATGATTAATATATTACTTTCTTCTAATAACATCGTGGGTTATGTGGGAGAGAGGGCTCTTATTGCCTCAACTACCCCCACAACACTACTTGTTATGTTTTTAAGTATAAAAATCACACACATCCATCTATTCATTGTAGATACAATGAATACAGTTGGTACGATCAAAGCATTCATCTATGGGGGTAATTAAACTTAATGCAGATATAATGCAAAAAATCTCTTTATTCCAGACCATAGTGAACAAATAGTAATATTCAGATCAGTTCCAGCTCTTATTTGAATCCAATCTCAGTGTTAGAATTGTCTGCAAATCATTCTAGAATTGAAAACACATCACTTTTCTTCTACTAGCATTATGATAATGAAAAAGACATTACAATACAAAGCTCTGATTTGAAACTCGTTATTATTTATCAAAACTTGGGAAATGAACAGTTTGTTTTGAGACACACTGTTGTGTTCTTTCAAGCATTTTAAGATTTGTGCTTGTGTTAATAAATTGAAGGAACACATTATTAAGAGAATCATTAACAAATGCACTCACATCTCTCATGTTGGTTCTTCTGTTCGGCAATCTATGAAGATTGAGCGCTCATCAATCGTTGCCGAATCACTTTAGTTGATTGAGTTTGTGGTCTGCGGTGTTCCGGTCAACAACCTTTGATAGACTGATGTCGTAACATTCCTGGGTTCGATTCCAGCTAAGCGCATGAACTCCATGTTATTATCTCATCCCATATTCGACGCAAAAGCGAAAATCGTACTCACAAGGATATCATCCAGCACGGAATTAAGTGATTGTTCCAGTAACACTATGAGTGCTGGTTTCCAGTTGATTTGTTAGCACAAATAATATTATGATGAGGAACATTCCAATCATTTTGTTTTGAGAATAGCATAAAACACTCTTGAATTTAACTTCGATATGAGTTTAGGTATAATGTTCAGGCAGCACGGAATTAAGTGATTGTTCCAGTAACACTATGAGTGCTGGTTTCCAGTTGATTTGTTAGCACAAATAATATTATGATGTTTCCAAGCATTTTGTATTGAGAATAGCATAAAACACTCTTGAATTCAACTTCGATATGAGTTTAGGTATAATGTTCAGGCAGCACGGAATTAAGTGATTGTTCCAGTAACACTATGAGTGCTGGTTTCCAGTTGATTTGTTAGCACAAATAATATTATGATGTTTCCAAGCATTTTGTATTGAGAATAGCATAAAACACTCTTGAATTCAACTTCGATATGAGTTTAGGTATAATGTTCAGGCAGCACGGAATTAAGTGATTGTTCCAGTAACACTATGAGTGCTGGTTTCCAGTTGATTTGTTAGCACAAATAATATTATGATGTTTCCAAGCATTTTGTATTGAGAATAGCATAAAACACTCTTGAATTCAACTTCGATATGAGTTTAGGTATAATGTTCAGGCAGCACGGAATTAAGTGATTGTTCCAGTAACACTATGAGTGCTGGTTTCCAGTTGATTTGTTAGCACAAATAATATTATGATGTTTCCAAGCATTTTGTTTTGAGAATAGCATAAAACACTCTTGAATTCAACATCGATATGAGTTTAGGTATAATGTTTGGAAAGAGTTGTTAGGATAAAGTCTAGGCTTTCAAATTCAAGAACAAAGATCTGAAATCAGTAATTTATCAATCTAATATCATTAAAGATTGCGCTTTTCTGGTCATGTTGAGAGAATGGCAGAGGATCTAATGCCAAAAGCAATTCATAAGGCCAGGATGGAAGGCAGAAGACGAAGGGTAGACCACGCAACCGGTGGAGTGATGAAGTGGAGGATGATCTCCGGAAGATGGAGACGAAAGGCATGTGACCGTGATGTGTGGAGGGCTCTTGTGCGAGAGGCAAAAGCTCACATCGAACTGTAAAGCCAGAAGAAGAAGAAGAAAAAGAAGATCATTAATAGTTTGAATAAATGATAATCCTAAGATCTGTCTCTGTTTGTGTTTCTTCAACGGTTTCAAATTTTTAAAAATAACTCGATAGTATTAGTTTCAAGTGGTAATTGAGTGGAATATTACTTATCAATTTATTTATACAAGTCATCTAAATACAAAATTTATAGTTTTAATGTTTATTTTGGACTAAAATTTTATAAAAATTGTACATGTGAAATTCTAACCTTTTCTTGGACTTTGTCACCTATAAATTTGGAAGAAAAATAGCACAAGGACTACCTTATTATTTTATCTTCTATAATGTTATTGCATTAGTGTAATTTGCATTGTAAATAATAATAATAAAATTTTATTTCACTCTATACTTTTGAACTTTTGAACTTTTGGACTTTTGGACTTTTGGACTTTTGTACTTTTATACTTTTATCACTTTTGTTAGACTTTTTAGTCTTTAGTATCAACACAGAGGAACGATAGCATAAGAGTACTGCTATGTTTTCTTTATGAAAGTATAATATCTGTATCAATATCATTCTATAGCCTCTGTTGCTGTTGGATAACTACATTTCACCAATTTGTATTCCGTTTTCACTTCAATTTTATTCTCCATTCTCAGTTTCTGGTCTCTCGGGATACAATCTCTCCTCAATTACCAATTTTTATGCAGAACAAATATCAAATTATCAATCTCAATCTAGGTACTTTGTAATGAAATGCGTTGAGAAATGGCATACTGATCCATCACTCGTATTTTTCTGACATGAGTGACACGTTGACATTGAATTAACGATTTTTTTATCAAAATGTCATCTCACCTGTATCTAATTTGCATGCAATCCTTGTTATTCAACACATTATTGCACGCTATTGGTCTGCTATTATCAATATGCAAATATTTCTCTCTTTATAAGAAGATTGCATTCCACTCTTGGTGGAATAAGTGCAAACTTATTGATACTCAGATTTGATCTGATTATTGATACATAGACTGATAGACAAGTGTTGGAAGAAACCTATGATTCATTGATGAGATATGAAGCTACAGTGAAACAGAATTTCTTTAATGGTTTTTCAGTAAAAGTCATGTCCTATTATTCAAGAGGAGTAAAATTACAATGAGTAGGACATCCTTCCAGGAGTTTTTGATCACCAGAAATTGGATTTCAAATATGACGGGTATAGAAATATATAATATATTTCACATTTTTTAAAATTACTTTTCAGTTGAACTCAGGTCAAGAGGAGTGAAATTACAATCAGTAGGACATCCTTATGATCAACAGAAATCGGATTTCAAGTATGACGGATATAAAATACCGGCTGTCCCACGAAGAGGTTTACACGTTTGATTTCATATTACGTGCCCATTCATGAACCGAGCTTTTTCAAATTTATACAGTTTACAAAGCAGGTTCTAAAATTATTCTGGGAAATTTTCAACTCCCTAACCTTTGTAGAAACAAAATGGCGTATTGAAAAATGATACTTTAAAAACATTAAAAAGGTGTTTTTGGTTTTATATAATATTTTTATTGTTGCACGTGTAAAGTATCGAATTTGGGTAGATAAAAATCCCTAACCGAAATAGTAATAGGTCTGAAAATAAAGTAACTGGCTAATATCGCCAAATAGATAATAACTAAGATTAGATAGCATCAGCTTGTTCTGGCTAAACGGTACAAAAACCTAAAAAGGATGTGAAGGAATTTGTTGCTAATAAATAGATTATTATATAAAATATTTTGAAGATTGAGGTTAGGTACATGTATTCACGGATCGGTGACCTAGAGATCGATCAAATCGAGAAACGTAGAATCTGACCAAAACCCCTTGGCAGAGCTCTATTGCAATCAAACGGTATGCAATGTGTAAAAAACACATGATCACGTGGCTAATTATTAGGTAGCATGAAATTAATATTAATGTATAGAATATTAGCTAGCATGTAAAGAGCATAACCAATAAACCAAATAAAAATAATTAAGTGTATTCAGGAAATAGGAGGTACCAGGCGCATGAATACCGAATAAAATTTGCATGCACCAATAGCAAAACGGCAGTTAATAGGCGGCAACTGTAGGCCAATTCAAAAATATTTCTATATATTTATATAAATGTACTGGATTTGTGTTAAAACTTTGTATAGTCTATGTTATCGATATGGCTCGAAGGCAAAGAAATTATTAATCGTACAACCTAAGTAATAATTTGATATTTTTTGTACGATCTATTTGAACCTAAATGGCGGAGGACTAAGATATTCAAATTTTATGTTAATTTGAAAGTCGGAAATAAGATTTGTAAAATTGAGAAAGGAGAACCAGCACTCGCCAGCCAAATGCCACCATAAGAGGACCCCAAATATTTTAGAGCGTAGTACCTTGCTAATAATTTTGTAAAAGTTAAAGTTAAATCAAATTATTAAATTTCTTAAAGGACTTCGTGATGCTATTGTAAAGCAGAAGTCATTTTCAATTTCAAATAAATTTATAACCCCTTGGAAGAGACGATTCCGGCTACCATATTCCAGGACCACATGGAGTTGGATCGACATCGGCGGCTTACAAGAAGATTTTCGACACGTGAGTGATAAATATTGAATTAGTGATGGGCGCCCTAGTGCTTCGAATTAATCTAATAATCAAAGCTAGCTCGTCGAAAGGGTTTTTATTATAAATTAAGAAATTAATAAGAGTAATACTTGCGCAAGTAAAATTAGTATTAAAGGTATTTTATTAAAAGAAAAAAGATAGATCAATACATTTCAGAAATTTCTATTGAATCAAAGAAGTATAAAATCTAGGCTATTAAAACATGTGCATATGATATTTAAATTTTGCAATATAATTTGCGATAGTTTGTTATAGCTCTAATTCACTAGATGAATGGCTCTACCTATTCCGTCAGGTGCCGAATCTTGCACCCTGAGATAAAATATATTCTCAATACAAAGAATCTACTAAGTACTAGAGATTTTAATATATATATATATATTTTGGATTATTAGTGGCTAATTTATCAAGTTGATCTTAAAGAACATATTTTTTAATTGAATTGTCCAAGTCGACAAGTATTAGCAAGCGCATATCGCAGCTACATGCAAAAGAATGCATATGATTTTAAGATAAAGGCACATGGTAATGATTCGTGCCATAAATCTAGAATATAAAGTTTAGCCTGTGATATTTTACTGATTTCAATTATTGTTCTATTTTTATATTATATTTTTCTATCGCTCTTTATATATTTTTTGCCTCGATCTATTTTTTGCATTATTTGTTTAATATATGTATGATATGTTTATGGTGTGCAATTTATTTTTATTCCTCAACACTATAGTATAAGTATCATATTTATATATATTTATTTTTATTGAATTACAAGAGTTATAGGAGAAGCCCATACCTAGGCCTAGAAAGATTTTTATGAGACTGAATCCTATTAAAAAACCACGACCTAATTATATGATTATATCAAAATCTCATGCTTTACCGACTGATGCCAAGCAGGAGGCTAATCGTTATTTAAATATAAAGAATAACGTGACATAAAACATGCCGTACCAACGTGGGACTGATGATGAGAGCCGAGCTCATTGAATAATTATTTGAAATTAAGTCAATAACCATATTGAAAATTATAGATAACTTATACGAGTATTGAGGAAAACTGGCGAAGTAAAATTTGTATTACTTTTTGGGGAATCAATAGCTTTAAATAAGAAGAATTATATGTTTTAAAGAAAATTTTATATTATTAGTACTGTAAAAAATACATGTTTATAGAGAGAGATTATATTTTATAAGCCTAAACTGCTATTACTTTCTAGTCAAAAATATATTATGTGTTTAAGCCGGTTGGAAAATAAGTCACAGCCTGTAAACTAGCCAAGAATAAATTAAAACAAAACATTGGGGGCGCTAGAGCATTATAAAAAACTTAAGTATAAATACCTTGTCGTATGAATATCCAAACACTTTGCACATCACTGTTTCACTGTAAGTCCCGGTTTGTGTCTCTTTTTTAAGCATTTTCGCTTATCATTTATCACTTTTTTAATTAGCATTTATCATATTTGACACTATGAATCACACTCCCGCAAACTCTGAAGTTTCATATATGTACGGCGGTTGCACAGATCCCACTTTGTCGACTCCAAGCACATCAAACCCCACCACGGTAGATGCCAATACGCCACGAGAAAGGGAACCAGGAAGCGTCGGGTCGATAGTCTTCGATCCACAAGGTCTGCAACCTCTATCATCCACTCGAATCGACGCCGCTGACACACCATTGAATCAACGGATAGCAGAGATCAACTTTGAAGGGGGCGAGGAGCAGCCTGCAGAACCCGCATCGCCGGAGGCCGAGTCACACCTGGGCAAACAAAGTATATTTTCAGTCACAGAGTTAGATCCGCTTCAAAAGGTAATAATGGAACAAACTAGCAGTACGTTCAATATTATGTTACAAAACACAATGGATAATATGATGCAGGAGATTAAAAAAGAGATTGCTGCAATAAAAGAGGAAAATAAACAAACAGTGGAACAGGGCATGAAAGAGACCACAGGCGCTATAAAATCAGTAGAACGACGGTTGGATAATATTGAGACTAAAGTAGAGAATCATAGGGAAGAATTAAAAGCAATGATAACTCTACAGAAAGAAAGTCAGGATAAAGTTACGGCAGGATTATCGGAAAGGTTGGATACGGTTACCTGTGAACTCAACGAAAGGATAGATAACCTAACCACACAAATCACTACACCCATTCAGGATATAACAAATAACATTAAGGCCGATTGCCACCAAGAAATCCACAAACAAATTACCGTTGCCAATCAAAATTTAACAACTACAGTTGACAAAAATATTAACAGTATTAAAGAAATACAAAATAAACAGATTAATATGTCCACAAAAATGAACCAACTGCAAGGTAGCATCAATCAAAATACAGAAACCTGTAAAGCTTTAAACGGAACTCTACTAATTCAAAAATCCACTCTGACTCAATTAAATCAAGAAATAAACGCTAATAAAATTACACATAATAGTCAATGGCAGATGACACAGGAAAAAATAACAGCATTAGAAAATCATATCCAACAACGACCTCAAGGGATTCAAGCAGATAATATCAACTCACACAGTATATTGCAAGGACTGGGCAAATTTGATAATACTGATCGCCATTTGCAACCTCAACCATTCATTGATCAGATAAAATTAGTACAAACTCTTGCACCTACCTCTTGGAGCATGTGGCGTCTTCGTTTGACTAGTTTATTGATTGGCGAACCCCTGATGTTCTTTCGGAGTAGAGCCCATGAATTTACATCATTGGATGAGTTTGTAGCTGTCTTCCTGGAACAGTATTGGAGCAGAAGTAAACAGTTGGACGTGCTAGCGGACATTATATCATGCGATTTCAACCCTAACTTAGACGGTGCATGTACCACTTTCGTCACTGCCCTACAGTTTAAAAATTCTCAATTGAGCGAGCCCATTAATGAATCGGCATTAGCAAGTATTATTTTAAAGAAGCTACCATATCAAGTTAGAATGGCACTCGCCACACAACCCATTACTGATTGCAAGCAGCTGATAAATCATTTATATGGCATACAGTCTGTGATGGCAATATCAAACCACCGTTCAGACCAGAGATACGCACAAAATCAACATAACTCAAAATTTAATCAGTATAACAGCCAAAATTATGAACCGGTATCATATGATCGCTACCGATCTGCCCCTCAATTTGAACGCCGCTATGAGCACAGGCAAAATGGTAACTGGAATAATGAAAAATTTCAAAATCGCACAACCAACCACTATGCCCAGCAGAGCAATCGTAAGAATCACTATGATGGCCGTGATCGATTAAACTCAAATAATAATCACACACAGAACAATTACAACAGAAATTATAAACCGCCACCTCAACAAGTAAGCACAAATTATACATTAGCACATGCAATAGGATTGAATCAACAAAAAACCCGGAACCCAGCACCCAACGACCCGCCACCAGATATACAGAAAACTACAGCTAATAAACCATGACTATATGATACCCCCGATACAGCAAGCACAAGCTCAAGTGAAACAAACCAAGAAAAGCAGGATATTTCAACATCATACACCACATTCAGAAATGATTTACCGGAGACTTTGTTAGAAGAAACGGAAAAGGAAAGCAGGCTACCGGATATCCAAATGCAAGCGTATATCGATATCGAAATATATGGAATGAAGGTTCAAGCATTAGTAGATAGTGGTTCACAATGTAGCCTCATACAAACAGACATATTTCAACGTCTGAAAGAAAAAACAAAATTAGCTACTCTACCGTTAACCAACGTATATGTATCAGGTATCAGTCCAGGACGGCGAATACATATAACTACTCAATGTTTACTGGAAATAAATCTTCAACGACAACGATTCGCATATACATTTCTTGTATTACCTGTTTCCGGTCCGCACATAATAATAGGTACAGATTTTCTACAACACTTCCAGGCCTGTTTAAATTTCCAAACCTCGAAATTTCATGCATTTACCGAAACCGAAGCATACGAAGTTATAGTACCCCTTGATCTGAAGAAACGCACTGAAGGAATCGCTGAGGTACATTTCGCTCACTACATGGAAGGCGTGCCGAGGAGTGGGGTATCCACGGAATGGAAAATGCTATGGAGTGTATGGAGGTATTAAGCCTAACAACTAAGGACCGAGCACCGTCAAGAGCCGATTCTAGTACCGAAGAATTGTTAGAGATACTGATAAACAGAATTCATCAACGTACCGATTGGCACCCTGACACTAGACAGGAAATAATTCAAGTATTCCGTAAAAATGCAGACGTTTTTTCCGAACAACCTGGCCTAGCTACTCACTTCAAATGTTCACTCAACGTTAAACCACACGACACGTATTACCGCAAATCATACCCCATACCTTTCACCTATCGATCCGCCGCCATAGCAGAAATATCTCGCATGGAACAACTAGGAATTATAGAAGAATCCACAGCACCCTATAGTTTGCCGATTGTGTGTGTAGCCAAAAAGGATGGAACAGTGAGACTATGTCTGGATGCTCGCGCCTTGAACCGCATATTGGATGATGACCGAGAAGGACCAGACCAAATTGAACAAGTTATGCAAACTTTCCATGGCAAGACCATATATTCAACGGTAGATTTGAGCGCAGGATATTGGCAAGTCCAAGTAGCACCGGAATCGCGCGATTATATATCCTTCCTGTTTAATGGACGCAATTATAGGTTCACTCGTTTAGCGTTTGGATTAAGAAATGCTATGGCTATATTCATACGATGTTTGAGACAGGCGCTAGGAGACGATATCAGAGACTACTGTACATTATACGTGGACGATGGATTAATAGCCTCACAGAATATACGTGAACATTGCCAGCATTTAGATATAGTATTTGATAGATTGATAAATTGCGGATTGAAACTCAAACTATCTAAGTGTGAATTTTTTGCGAGAGAGGTGAAATATCTAGGACACATAATCACACCTACTGGCATATCACAGGACCCGGACAAATTATTAGCCATCAGACAATTTCCATCACCAACCAACCGTAAACAATTACAAAAGTTTATTGGATTTTTACAATTCTACCGCCGTTTTAATAAACAAATGTCACACTACACTGCTCAACTCAGTCATATACTGTCTAGTACCAAGCCTTGGATTTGGACTAACAAAGAAGAGATCATATTCCAGCAACTAAAAGAAGCTTTCCTAAATTCCGTCGTGTTGAAACACCCTAACCTGAAGAAACCTTTTTTCTTGAATGTCGATGCATCAGATTACGCGATAGGCGCAGAGATTTTCCAAGAAGATGATCAAGGAGAGAAAGGAGTGTTAGCATTTTTTAGTAAGACACTCAACCCAGCCCAGCGTCGTTATTCTGTGACCGAAAAAGAGTTGTTGAGTATTGTGGAAGTATGTATTAAGTACCGGACATTGTTACTCGGCAATAAGATATTTATCAATACCGACCACAAAGCCTTAACATTTTTCAAAACAGCCAAATTGAATCACAACCGCTTATCTAGATGGTTTCTTGCGCTTCAAGAATACGATATCGAATTGACCCATCTGCCAGGAAAGAAAAATCAGACCGCCGACTTTCTATCCAGGGAAATAGACGCTACATATTGTCAAGATACCAACCTGAGATGTTTCGCCGTAAAGAGTGGAGAAAGCATACCATATCCTCCCAACATCCAACCACGAATTCATACTGCCATGTTAACACCTGAAAGAATCCGTATCGCCCAATATGAAGACCCAAGACTGTCCCGGATCCGCGAATTGATGGAAGAAGGAGCTGCCGAACCGCCCGACTACCTGCGACAGTATACCCGCTACAAAGGATTTATGTTCCACCGACCGGCTAAAAATACTTACGACTGGCGCCTAATCATCCCCGCTAATATGGAAACAGATTTGATAAAAGAAGCTCACGAACGCATTGGACATTTTGGAACTACGAAGACCCTCCACCTACTAAAAGAAAGCTGTTATTTTAAAAGCATGCATAAAAAAGTGGCCAAAATAGTGAAAACTTGCGATATATGCCAGAAAGCCAAATACCCGCGATACCATATCAGGGGTGAAATGAATCCCATTCTCCCCAGCGCACCATTGGAATTGATATCAGCGGATATATATGGTCCATTGCCCATGGCGCAATACGGAAAAAAATACATATTCGTGCTTACATGTGTTTTTTCAAAATATACCATGCTATTTCCCATAGGTAAATTGACCGGAGAAGTTTTGGCCCGATGCATAACGGAAAGATGGACAAGTGAAGTAGGAAAGCCCAAACGAGTCCTATCCGACAACGCAACCTATTTTTGTAGCAAGCAGTGGAAAGAAATACTTCACCTGGCTAATATTAAATGGTCGAGGACATCTCTTTACAGCCCCAGCGCTAATCCGGTAGAGCGACGTATGGCAGAGATCTCTCGTTTTATGCGGACGTACTGTAATGAAAAACACCAACAATGGGTTAGATATATACCATTTTTAGAAGAATGTTATAATAATAGCCTAAATGAAAGCACCGGTCGTACGCCTTACGAAATCATATTCGGTAAAAGGAACAATACATTTATCGAAAAATTAATTGATTTTCCAAGCTCAGAAGTGAATAAGTTAACAAACCCTAATATCCATCATCTAGTAAGGTTAAAGCTAGAGCAGAAGGCAAATAGCAGAAAGAGATTCCACGACCGAGCATATAAAATATTTTCATATAACGTTGGAGATGAAGTTTTAGTAAAGAGCCACAGGTTATCAAATGCTTTGGAGAAAGTAACTCGCAAATTCTTTTTAATTTATTCAGGGCCATTCACTATAGTAGCCATATCGCAGCATAACACAGTTCAGTTACAAGAGAGTGAGAACACGCACATTGTTTGGTGGGAAAATGTAGCCAATATTAAACCATATCACAGAATTTGAAATAAATACGATAAGCAATCAAGAAAACACCACTATCAAGCCAATTACTAACCTTTCGTAATAAATTTAATCTTGGCATAGAACCGCATGGCAACAATCCAGTGTTTTAATTCCTTCCAACCGTTAGAAGCCTGCAATAAGAAAAAGAATAATTTTTAAATATGTAATTAAATTAGCTACATCAAATAAAAAAGGACACAAGCGGGAATAAAATATTTAAGAATTGTTAATTACCTTTAAAGAGGAAAAATGTAGAAGCTAGGTTACTTGGCAAGACTCAACAACCAGTTCTGACGTAAGCAATGTAAAACGTAGAACCAACAATCAGCTGGCCAAAGCCACCAGAATCAAATGAATGTAACATCTGTTAAACACATGATTATAAAAAAGAAGCACTGTACCCAAAAAGTTATCTATTATTGTTATTTATCATATTTATTAATGTCGGTATATTTATTTATATGTTTTATATTTATTACCTTTAGTGATGCCACGTTTGTTACCTGAAAAAACCTAAAGTGAATGCAAGCTACCAAAAAACCAAAGAGCCATTAGCAAAAGAAAAGTATTGTACCTGATGTATAGAAAATTATTTATATTAAGACCTAAGAAGTACTATAAGATATAAGCCCAGAAGTTTTGTAAATCGAAATTATTGTCTGAAAAGAATCAATTGTGAGAATCATGAAATGTGTGTAGTTAGGTTGGCGGCCCTGTGAGCGGCGATTTCAAAAATTACTAGGTTTAAGTGTTGTCAGGAGGAGTGCGTTTAGAAGTTTATATTTATGATATTTTATGTGTGTTGAGGAGGAGAATTTGTTATTGTATTTGATAAAGGTATAAAGAAGATGCAGCAAATATGTCTGCGAACTGTGATAGAAGTCTGAGAGTATAATTTATAAATAAAGTATAGTATATATCGATGTATTGAAGGGTGGGTTTTCATTAAAAACATTGTGATTCTCAAATATTTTGAATTCAAACCCAGGGGCGCGTGTAAAGTATCGAATTTGGGTAGATAAAAATCCCTAACCGAAATAGTAATAGGTCTGAAAATAAAGTAACTGGCTAATATCGCCAAATAGATAATAACTAAGATTAGATAGCATCAGCTTGTTCTGGCTAAACGGTACAAAAACCTAAAAAGGATTTGAAGGAATTTGTTGCTAATAAATAGATTATTATATAAAATATTTTGAAGATTGAGGTTAGGTACATGTATTCACGGATCGGTGACCTAGAGATCGATCAAATCGAGAAACGTAGAATCTGACCAAAACCCCTTGGCAGAGCTCTATTGCAATCAAACGGTATGCAATGTGAAAAAACACATGATCACGTGGCTAATTATTAGGTAGCATGAAATTAATATTAATGTATAGAATATTAGCTAGCATGTAAAGAGCATAACCAATAAACCAAATAAAAATAATTAAGTGTATTCAGGAAATAGGAGGTACCAGGCGCATGAATACCGAATAAAATTTGCATGCACCAATAGCAAAACGGCAGTTAATAGGCGGCAACTGTAGGCCAATTCAAAAATATTTCTATATATTTATATAAATGTACTGGATTTGTGTTAAAACTTTGTATAGTCTATGTTATCGATATGGCTCGAAGGCAAAGAAATTATTAATCGTACAACCTAAGTAATAATTTGATATTTTTTGTACGATCTATTTGAGCCTAAATGGCAGAGGACTAAGATATTCAAATTTTATGTTAATTTGAAAGTCGGAAATAAGATTTGTAAAATTGAGAAAGGAGAACCAGCACTCGCCAGCCAAATGCCACCATAAGAGGACCCCAAATATTTTAGAGCGTAGTACCTTGCTAATAATTTTGTAAAAGTTAAAGTTAAATCAAATTATTAAATTTCTTAAAGGACTTCGTGATGCTATTGTAAAGCAGAAGTCATTTTCAATTTCAAATAAATTTATAACCCCTTGGAAGAGACGATTCCGGCTACCATATTCCAGGACCACATGGAGTTGGATCGACATCGGCGGCTTATAAGAAGATTTTCGACACGTGAGTGATAAATATTGAATTAGTGATGGGCGCCCTAGTGCTTCGAATTAATCTAATAATCAAAGCTAGCTCGTCGAAAGGGTTTTTATTATAAATTAAGAATTTAATAAGAGAAATACTTGCGCAAGTAAAATTAGTATTAAAGGTATTTTATTAAAAGAAAAAAGATAGATCAATACATTTCAGAAATTTCTATTGAATCAAAGAAGTATAAAATCTAAAAAAATTCGGTGCAATACTGGGCACGTAATATAAAATTAAACGTGTAAACCTCTTCATGGGACACCAGGTATATTTCACATTTTTTATATTCACTGAATACATTTATAAAAGCCCTATGATGTCCTCAGCATAAACTTCTGTCAAATTCTTTTCAAGGTCAATTCATGGCTCACGCCATAATTATGATACTAATGGGATGGAATAATTATAAAATTATAATAAATTTATTATGAATATAATCATTCTACAATGAAATAATTATGGATGAGAGAAAATGAATTCAAATAATTTATGATTGACAATAACAATACGAGTTGATTATACGAGTTCCTGTCATAAGCTCATGAAAAGTCATTTTAAGTAATTATAATAATCAATTATAACCCTTATTAATACCTTAAGCTGTTCACCCTGTTGTCAATATTTGCAGTTGCAGAAGTCTTCGGGGTGATTTACAGCATTAATTGAGATTTTCGTTTAATAATAATTATTCACCATTAGCATTTGAACAAATGTAACTTCCAATTTATTTTCATCTGTAGCCTGGTTTTAATCATTTGTCATTAGTTTGAAAGATTCATGATATACTAGTGAGTTTGGATTGATTGGATTGCAACTCTTGCGGTACATGATTTTTTTAAAAATTACGATTATTTTCCAATTTCCATCTATTATACTCCTGATCATTCTTTGTTGAAGTTTTCATCTCCTATTATTTGTTGATGTGTGCCTTATAGGAAAACTCTTACTCTTTTTTAGTGCAATATCCAATTTTTTACAAGAGAATATTATTCTATAATTTCGTTCATTCATTACACATTTTTCCAATATTATGAAAGTATTCACAACTAATATGGAAAGAAACTAGAGAATGGTAAGTGAAAAGTAGATTTATTTTTCAATATTTCTGTGACGAGTAGTTGTGGCAACTTGGAAACTTTCGTAGGAGGAATCTACTTGTAGTAACTTGATAAGCAATATAGTAGTGGCGAGATAGACAGGAATGGGAGGAATTTGCACTCTGGCAGGAAGAGAGAAGAGTGGCTGCTGGCGAGCAATGCAATAGGAATATCCCGAAGACGTTTCACGGGTTATGCACAAGTTTGTCTCTGGCAATGATATTATTTTTCCGACGAACGCGGTTAAGTGTGGAAAGGGAGTTTTCCGAGGATTGTGAGAGGGGGAAAAGTGGAGGGGATAGCCAGCTGAATGGAGAACGGACTGGAATGGATGAGGAGGTGATGAAGGAGGAGGAGTAGGAGGATGAGGAGGAGGAGGAGGAGAGGAGGAGGAGGAGGAGGAGGAGGTCTGAGGAGGTGTGTGGATCAATATTGTTGGCGTTGACGCAGGGCTAGCATTGCTGGAGGAGGTAGTGGAAGAGATACCGTCTTCCATGGAGGTGTAGCTAGTTGGTTAAGCTTGCACATACAAATCTGGTGAGTTGACACCCTTTTATTACTCAATATTGGATGCTTTTGACGAACAATTCAGTCACAAACAAATGGCCGCAATCAACCACAACCACAAACCAACTTTCAACCCAATTTCTCAAAAGAATACTCAAACCAAAATTAATTTTCTAGCCTAATATGTCTTCTATTTTTCGTAAACATGCGATTTTTTATAACCTTCGAATTAATCCATTCTGAAAATGGTTTGATGAATTTCATTATTTGGTTGCGATTTTGTTGAGCGATAAATTTCCTGTTTATACAATACATTGGTTGAAACCGGCACTGACAGGAAACCTGTTGATTGTTTTGCACTTGTTTAGATTCCAGTAAAGAATTGGAATGAAAATGGATTTAGAATGTTTTTGTTGGAGGAAAGCTATTTTGAGGATGATGGTTTCAGATGTAGAAGAGACATTGCAATGGATAAAATCAAGTGACAATGGCGTTCAATAATGTGACTGGAATGTTGGTGAACTGAACAGCTGATCTGAGAATGGAATATTTCCATTGAATATCCTGTTGTATAAATACTTCTTTTGATCATT
The DNA here is from genome assembly GCF_014356525.2 of Nilaparvata lugens. NCBI lineage: Eukaryota > Metazoa > Arthropoda > Insecta > Hemiptera > Delphacidae > Nilaparvata > Nilaparvata lugens. The sequence goes on from NC_052508.1 coordinate 4,139,124, forward strand.
TTTCAATATTGATATATACATTTTATGTTCTATACAACTTATTTTTCCAATCAGAATGTAGCTTTGGGAATTTTCTTGATTGGAATATCTAATTTTGTATTGAAACTGTCGATTTCTTGCGTATTTGGGAACCACGAGTCAGTTCATCATATTATTAGTAAACGTAAGCCTAAATATTTTGCTCTTATTACCAGATCTCTCACGTTTATTATTGAAAACTCAATCCTCAATAATTCGAATCAATCATTGGAGTCAGCTCAATGGAGCTCCAATCTGAACTAATCTGAGAGAGAATGAAATCATCTCATCTGCGGGAAAATTTCAATGAGGATAAGATTTTAACAATATTACTAATAGCAGGCTGATTTTGGAGAATTGTCAACACAGTATTCTTCTGGTGTTGAACTACAAGGAATTAAGGCAATTGAACTGACAAACTATGAAGTGAAATGTTTAATTCATGCGATTTTAGAAGCGGACGAGTATTTGACAACATGAGTTCTAATAACCAGAAACACCTGGTAAAAATCAATACATACCGTACCCCACCCACCAGTTACTCTCTTGTTGAATGAAGTACCTACTTGGAGAGCTAGCTCTACACCCATAGTGCGAGGCAGTTTGATGCCCCAATCACTTCTTCAAGTAGTTTTTTGGAGTCGCGGAAACCAAACATAAATCTATGAATCGAGAAAATTTTTTGAAAGCATAATGAACCTCAAATCGAATGTCGGTATTCGAATTTTAAAAAAATCTATTTACTAATAGTAGGAATATATTTACTAGTTGAAAATGATGAAATTTGTGAAGATAACATTTTTATAAGATAAAAATTATTTCAATAAAAAATTCATTTTTTCACAGATACGTCATTATGGGCGTGGTTACTCTGCTGGCCATAGCAGCCAGCGTTGTGGGAGCCATTGCCTATATGCCAAGTGGCAATGTAAGTATTATGAGTATTTCTCTATACTTTAGATAAGGACCGTGTACAATAAAATAAGGTAATTGATGAAACTCTGAGTGATAATACAATCATGGTATACAATATAAACCGTACTTGTAGCAAAATATTATCTACTTTTATAAAAGGATT